>NC_089260.1:39391000-39691000 GCF_963930625.1 Muntiacus reevesi | reverse complement strand
CAAGCTACTTTTTTACCAAAAACCCACAGCAATCAGTGCAGCCATATACACCTCCTTTGGTATTATTCCACTTCCTTTTTTTTCTGTCCTAAACTCCAGAGGTGTTAAAAAGAGGGCAAAGTCCTTCGTTGGGGTGGATTTTGTGGTACCAACCACAGGAATTTAGCATAACTTTGGTGCATAAGTAATTGCTATCATGAAAATTCCTGATTTTTCAAAAATAAATGATGCATAAAAGGCACATAAAAGTTCAGTTAATAAGTCCCAACGCGTTCAAGAACACATCTTAGCTCAGCCAATAGAACTAGCTTTTTATTCAGTGGAGACCTCTTAAATGCATTGCCTCAGTGCACAGTAAATCTATTCTTTTAGCAGGTTTATTCCTTTATCTGGTAGTCAATTAAGTGGCCTTTCATGAAATGCAACTATGACATACATTGTGGAGGGAGGTATATTCTTATAACTTGTCTGATTATCTTTCTGCTTTAGCATGTATTATTTATGAGTATTATTTCTTGAGCAGGTTTATGCCTTCATCAAGTAATCATGAACACATTTTAAGTATAAATATGAGTCTATAGCAACTGCAAGCCACCATGGTTTTAACAAGGTTCATTCTTGCACAAATATCTCATTCAATTTGGAAGGAATTGTATTTTGAGAATAAAATTTATTTTGTCATTTTCCTCCTCACTTTCCAAATTGTAATACCTATACTACAAAGGGAAGCAATCATCTCTGTTGCATGCATTCGACTAAATATTTCTAGCTAGAGAAATGCCATCAGCTTGTTTCATACAACTAAGATGAACTGAGAGAAATGTTTTTAAAATGCAACAGTGTTGATGATAACTCCTTATCCCACAAGGAACCTCACAGAATAAATGTCAGAAAATGTATTGATACACTTGTGGGAGACAGGCTGTAATCAGCTTTTTAATGTTCTGCATATATGAGTTTTGTTGTTATCTGTTTTTGTTAAACTTTCAATCTGACATGTTTGAATCATGTTTTCCCTACTGCAAAAATTTTTAAAACAAATAAAAGTAAGTTATCCTATCTTCAGAGGTCAAATCTTTAACTAAATTTTGCACAATTTATTTTGCACACAAATGAGATATTAGGTAGATCAAAATTGTGTATTTCCCTCTAATCTGGTTATTAAGTTAATTTTTTAAGCAGCCACCTTTGTTTAATCGAAGCTTGTTGTTGTCATTATTTTGGAAATAATTAAAGAGGCATTGTGGTTGGACAATATTACCACCTAACATTGCTATCATCTTTATATGTAGTCACCAAATCCAATCTACAGATGAATTAACTGTTCTTAAATTAAGGAATATTATCAGTCAGTAATGGTATGACATTCTTTTTTATGACTATAGCTTGGGTTATAATGTGACAAGAAAAAAATGTAATGTTTCCAAAATGACAGTTTTTTAGATTTGTGTTGCCTGAGGTGGTTCAACTGAACAATAAACTATAATTTGATTGATGGAAAATTGAAGTGGTTCATCTAATCTGCCAGTCTAGCCTACCATAGGCCTTGGTTTTGCATGTATGATGATGTATCACAGTTTTAGAGATAATGTTGTTTGTATTAGACAGGAGATTTTTTTTCCTTACACATGAAAAAGGAGAACTTTATTACATAGGAATGATCAAAATATGTCATGGATTAGCATGGAATCAAATTTGTTGGGGTATAAATTTGCAAGTTCAACTGTAGAAAGCTAAATGATATACATAAAGCCTTAGAACACAGTTATTTGTTGGAGTAATCCAGCCATCTCCTCGCTGGAGAATTATTCAGGCTGAAGTAGACTGACAGTTGCACCTGAGAAAAACAATAAGAAAATAGCTATTTCACTTTTGTTTCAAACAAATGCTGCCTTGATCAAGAGAAATCTTATAAACATCAATTATATTAAGACTCCTAAACTCTAGAGAGAAAAACACATTTGAAAAAACGTAATAAAAGAGTAATAAGCAAAACTAAACACCTTAACATATGCAAATCCAAATACCAAACTGGTAATCAAAGAACATGAAGATATTTATAATTACCTTCTGAATATTGATGATTTCTCAAATATAACCATAGCAAATTGAAATTAAGATTCCTGAGTTAATTTCAGTGTATAATTTTTAAAAGGCTGGTTCTACTTCATCCTCTGTTATTAGCAGATAGTCAAAATGTTTGATTATGTACATAACTCAAAAATAATAAGAAAAGTGTTAAACTATTTTTGTCTTTAAGTTAATGCAGAAAATTAAAAGTTTCAAAGTTACTAAAAATTTTACTAAAATAATCCAGGAATGCTAAGCAATAAATTTCAAAATATTCCAGTTAGGAGTACATTTCTAAACAGAGAAGATAAATATTGTTAAAGAAAAATTATAGAATTGGAATGCGAAATCTCATATATAATTTTCTCTTATATTAAGCAACAAATAATGATAGAAACCATCAAAAATTGGGAGTTTGCTATCATTTCCGACCTATATAACTTATTTAAAGTAAAATAATCACAGAAGCATTTTTTTACCTATCAATTAAGAAAACACATTAGATGTTCATTAACATATAAGCAGTCAAGATTAGCCAGTTTATTGCAAAATGAGTGCTCATATAATAGGAATGGAAGTATAAACTATTACTACGTTTCTGGAAAGTAATGTGAAAATATAAGTATCATTTCTTGAGTGCTTTCAATGTTCTAGGCTCTGTGATATCCATATTTTTGCTCAAGTATAAATGCTATCATCTTTGATCAAGAGCCATAAAAGTGTTCATAGCTTCTGACTCATTAATTTTAATTTTAAGAATATATCTTAAGAAAATAAAAATAATATGAGACATGTACATATTCATTACAACACTGCTTACATGGGAAAATTGAAGATAACCATAATGTTCAGAAATTATGTAATTATGCCCTGTCCTTGATCACATGCTATATTCATGCAGCTGTTGAAAATTATTTTATGTAAAATGCTTTATAGTATGGAAATACATTTTGGTTGGGTTAAAAAAGTAGGAAACAAAAATTGTATCCATTGTATATATTAAAGCTATGCAAAATTAAAACAGCAAAAGAGTAGTGGGTTGAAACATACAGCTTTTCTTTTCTTCTTTACATAACATAGCACATTCACGTTCAGTTGTGTGCAACTCTTTGTGACCCCCACGGACTGCAGCCTACCAGTCCATTGGATTTTCCAGGCAAGAATACTGGAGTGGGCTGCCATTTTCTAGTCCAGGGGATCTTCTCAACCCAGGGCTAGAAGCCATGTCTCTTGCATCTCCTGCTTTGCAGGTGGATGCTTTAGCACTGTGCCACATGGGGAGCCCCAAAGGGCGCATTGCCTCCCTGTCAGGGACATGAACCCTGGGTCTCCTTCATGTATCAGGCAAAGATACTCACCGTACACTTTTCCGTATTTCCAAATGTTTTTCAATCAGTATCCCCCACTTCCATAACTAGACACGAAAATTCTCACAGTCCCCATTAATTTGACTTTATTCTTTTCTACCTGCAAAGTCATACAAGGTACCTCACAAAACAGTGGAAATAGTATAAACTTTGGGATCAAGCAAACTTGGCTTGGAATGCTAGCTCCAATGCGTACTAGCTGTTTGGCCCTGGGTGTGTTAGCTACCCTCTCTGAGCTTCAATTTCCTCATATGTAAAATCAATCAATCAAAAAACATGTGAAAAGGATAGTTAGGGAGTTTTGAATGGGCAATACACTCTGCTACATTTAAAGTGAATAACCAATAAGGACCTACTGTGTAGCAGGATGTTCAATATTATGCAGCAACCTAAATGGGAAAAGAATTTGGAAAAGAATGAAAGTGAAAGTAAAGTCGCTCAGTCGTGTCCGACTCTTTGTGACGCCGTGAACTGTAGCCCACCAGGCTCCTCCATCCGTGGGATTCTCCAGGCAAGCATACTGAAGTGGGTTGCCATTTCAGGGGATCTTCCCAACTCAGGGATCGAACCCAGGTCTTCCACATTGCAGGCAGACGCTTTAACCTCTGAGCCACCAGGGGGGCCCTGAGAAAGAATAGATACATGTATATGTATAACTGAATCACTTCGCTGTACACCTAAAACTAACACAGCATTGTAAATAAACTGTGTGCCAATATAACATGAAAAGTTAAAGTAAAATAAAACAAAAACAAACACAGAAAATAAATTTATATAGAAGATTCAAAGAGGAGAGACAAATCAGCATTAGCCTTAATGAGGAAGAGGGTCCTAGGAAAGGTTTCAAGAAAAAGATAATGTCTAACCAGTCCTGAGGATGCTGCTGCTGCTAAGTCGCTGCAGTCGTGTCCGACTCTGTGATCCCATAGATGGCAGCCCACCAGGCTCCCCTGTCCCTGGGATTCTCCAGGCAAGAACACTGGAGTGGGTTGCCATTTCCTTCTCCAGTCCTGAGGATGAGCCACCTCTCTATCTTTGACACCAGAAAAAATGATGTCCCAAGCAGAGTGTGAAGAGTAGAAACAGACAAAACAAGAATCAGAATGACACAGTCTGGAGCTGGCCGCCAGTCTCTAAGTGCTACAGAATAAAAGATACAAAAGATGTACACAAGTGAAAGAATATAATACTTATTCTTCCTTGATGGCTCAGATGGTAAAGAGTCCACCTGCAATGCCAGAGACGCAGATTCAATCCTGGGTCGGGAAGATACCCTGGAGAAGGAAATGCAACCCACTCCAGTATTCTTGCTTGGAGAATCCCATGGACGGAAGAGCCTGGTGGGTTACGGTCCATGGGGTCACAAAGAATCGGACACAGCTGAACAACTAACACTTTCATTTTTATGAGGACATGAAGGAAGTTTCCCTAGATTTATATATCACTGCATTCAGACACCAATGTTAAATTATTTTAGTTCTTGTTTTTGTTCTGAAAAGCTGTTTGGATTTTTCCCTCTCCTGAGATTTATAAAACCTAATCGAGTCATAGAAATTTAGAGATAGAAGAAACATCACACTTCTACCAAGATTATATTAACAGGTGAGAGAAATGAGATCTAGAGATTTAGGGTTTGCCACAATGCTTGATACTATAGAGAGAGATAGAGTGAGAGACAGAGAGAAAGACAAGACAGAGTTGTTCTAAGACACACATGAAGCAGGAGGTCCCAGGCTCTACCTGTCCCATCTTTCTCCCACCCCAGGGACAAGTTTTGGTGTTTGGCAATAGAACTCAGGGCTCTAGAGACTTTGACAAGACACACTCAGAGGCACACAGATTCCACTACAGGAATTTACCGTCACTGTGGCCCGAGAAAAGAGCTATCACCCAGTAAGCAGACAGGTTGTTAATCTGATTTTCACTCTTTACAGAGTGCCTCAACTCTTACTTCTCCTCTTGGCCACTCTTTCCCAACCTGCGCACCTCTGGTCTGCTTTAATATTCATAATCATTTAGTAATAATAGACATTTTCAATCAACACCTTCTAACAGCATCTATTAAAAATCAGCCAAAAGCAAGGGCCCTTCTCTTCTCTGCTAGCACACCAGTAAACAACATAAAAATTTGTCACTTCTATAAAAAGTCCTAACACCAAAAATTTATTGACCAAGAGTTAAGGACTCCCCTTTCAAATGAAGTTTCAAGTTATCCTAAGATTGTTATCTGGGACAAATCTACTCTTAGATAGAGTTAATAACATCTGCATCATTTCAGTTTACTAGCCATATTTTTAAATAAAATCTTATTGACAATTTTCCAGAACACTCTGGACTGGCATGGTGGGTTGAAAAAAGATGTTTCTTAGAATTTCCTTCAGTGGCTAGATCCTTAGAACACAAAACTGGTTGTTGTGAGGAGGTAAAGCTTGAGTGAAGGAGAGATGAAAGATATAAGCCCTCCCTTCTCGAAACATTATTTTATTTTAACACATTTTTTTAAGAAAAATAACAGAAAACAACAGAGCACCATTTTACATTTATAACAATATTGAAGAGTAGAATTAGAAATTCATACTACTCTTTAAGAATACAGAAGACAGCAACACATTTGAGTCCGTGGTAGGGAGGTGGATGAACCTAGAGGCTTTATACAGAGTGAAGTAAGTCAGAAAGAAAAAAACAAATATCATATATTCAAGCATATGGATGCAATCTAGAAAAACAGTTCTAATGAAGCTATTTGCAGCGCAAGAATAGAGACACAGAGAATGGACTGGTGGACACAGGGAAAGAAGAGAGAGGTGTGGATTGAGAGAGTAGCATCGACATATGCGTACCACCAGGTGCAAAATAGATCTCTGGTGGGAAGCTGCTGGTGTAGCACAGGGGGCTCCGCGCACCACTCTATGGGGACCTAGAGGGATGGGATGGGGTGGGTGGGAGGGAGGCTTGGGGGAAGGAATATATTTATACTTCTAGCTGACTCACATTGCAATACAGAAGAAGCCAACACAGCGTTGTAAAGCTATCATCCTCCAATTAAACATTTTTAAAATGTAAAAAAAAAAAAGAATACACAAGATAGTAAATTGACTCATTTTTTAAATTTAATTTTCAGATTTCCATTGCTAGTGTAAAATAACATTCAATTTTGTATATTGAAAAATAAAAGAATACACAAGATAAAGGCAAGTTTCATGGACTGCGCTTTGAGGTCTCTGCTTACCCTCTCATCAACTCCTCCCCATTTCCTCAAGGAAGTCAGATTTTGATTCAGAACACACCTCAATTAAGGCTTCCCAGGTGGCGCTAGACTTCAAGAATCACAAGGGACATGGATTCATCTTTAGGTTGGAAAGATACCACGGAGTAGGGACTGGCAACTCAGTGCAGTATTCTAGCCTGAAAATTTCCACAGAGGAATCTGGCAGGCTACAGGCAGTGGGCCGCAAAGAGTCAGACATTGCCGAGCACACACACACCTCAATTTAAAAAAAAATTGCAGATAACGTCCAGAATAAAAGCATTTTGTACATAATGGCAAAATATATTCACTTAAAATATATGCACTGAGATATGTTGAGTGATCCTGGTCAAGTTAGTTAGCTTTTTCACACTTCAACAACCTCATTTCTTAAATGAAAAAAAAAAAAAGTGTGACTCTCAAAAGAAGTAAATCATTAAACTGTTATTAAAAGTATGTAAGAAAAATAAAAACAAAACTATGCACTGTCTTGGAGCCCACTCCTGTCCTACCAATAGAAATCAGAAGGAAAATTTAGAGAAAGCATGTTTGGAGTCCAGTAAGCTGGGAATATTGAAATGAACTGAACAGGGGATGTGAATAGCATCTAGTCAATTTCTTTATCAGGCTTTCAGTACATACTCACATCTCTCTACCAGAAGCCACTGGTAATTATATACACATGTGAAGAGTTAATTTCTAAAGAGAATATACTTGTTCACCGGCATCATATAAAAATCATTTGTGCACATTTTTGCATACTTTAAAAGGCATGCAAAGTCTACCTGCCATATGAGAAAACCAGTGGATGGTGTTAGTTTGATTTGGGTGCAGGTATTTAGATAATCACACCAGTGGTTTTCATCTTTTAAGCACAGAGAGTGACTTCACATCTGGAAGTTTTACAGGGCAGGTCTTGAAAGTTGCTGAGTTAGAGAAGAAGTCCCCTTATTATTCAACACAAAATAAGGCTGACACAATAACATTTGGATAAGCGATTTTTTGTTAATTTTAGAAAACTTATGCTCCAAAGCAATTTAGCGTTTCTGTGTTTGTTGATATTACCTTTTAATGTGACAACCATGACACCATTTTCCAAAACAGATGGATTAATGTCATTTTCTAAAAAAATTACTTCACCTAGACAGGTGTTTCCTGTGTATGTTTGACATGAAATTAAACATAGCTCCAGATGTTCTGTTTGTAGCAAAGCCAGTTAATTTTATTAGAACGTTTAATCACAGATCAACGGTGTAATAGAAGGGCAGTGGACGTGAAGCAGAGATTTAACAGAACTTCCTAATGAATTGTGAATTAGCTTATAGAGGGAAATCTACTGAACCTCAATGCTACTTATGTTAATCCAGTAAATGTATTGATTTGAGCATATTATTTTTTAAATTCTGATACTGTTCACATTGAGAAGCTTCACTTGAATTGTAAAGTTTGTGTATGTGTGTGTGTGTTAAGCTGGCAATGTGATCCACTGTTTAAAATCCAACATCCGTGATATTTTGTAAATTCTGCTCCTTAGGCTTGGGATCCACATAGATGCCTCGAAGCACATTTGGGTGTGCCTGATATTAACAAGAACTGCTCTGCCTGCCACGCACATACTCAAGAGATAGCGGTGGAGAGTTCAGCTCTGCCAGGCTTAAACATCATTATATGCCTAGTTATTTTTCCTCTAAGATTAGCTATAGATTTCCCATTAATTATAACATCAGGTTGATTCATCATTAATAAAATAAATCTCAGTGAACTGTCACTGATTTCTTGACTAAAATGAAAACAAATGAAGAAAAACCCGTTCCTGTCTTTGTTACGCTCTTATCAAATTTGTCTTTGCAGCAGCATGGTCATTCCAGAGCTGGAGCAAAATATTCATAATTTTCTACTTTGAAATATTAGTGTGCCCATATGCACTAATAAAAACTTAAAGCCCTGCTATGATTGATGTTTTTTGTTGGCCCGTCACCTCATTGTATAGAAGTTTGTTTTAATGAGTTTCTCTAATGAATATTTTATATTGCTACTTGGATGAATGGCATATGGTAAATGCAAGGTAAATTACAGCTCTTTAAATAAATATTTTTCATAAATTATTTATTTTGTGATGCCTGTATTGGTAAGATGTCATGTCGGATAAAGATTGGAAAGTATTTACTGTAATACTTATTTGTAACTTGAAGAAGTAAAAATTTTTAATTATTAACAAGCTTCCAATATACTCATGAAACTTATGGCAAAATTAGCATAAACTCTATTGCATTACAAATTTGTGTGGACAGCTTCCATTTTAAAGTGCAAAAATAAGACAATCTCATATTTATAAAAAATTTTATACAGTACTCTACAAATAAGAAAAAGATCTACTCCCCAAGGGTAAAGAAGGGGAACTTGGTAGGAACCAAACTTAAGATGAGATGTAATGTATTGAAACTGATCTCTGAATTATATGATATTTTAAAAATTATACTGTAATTATTTTAATTGAGTAACTGCACATATTTCATGGTGCTTCTTATTTTCTTTGGAGGTATATTTGAGTGAGTAGGTTTTCATCTAATAAATATTAATAGCTAGCATTTGTTGACTCCTTTTATAAACATTATCTCATTAAATTATCATGATAATCCTGAAAATATGGTAGAATTATCTCTAATTCTACATATAAGAAAATTGAGACTCACAGGTAGAAATTAATAAAGATTTGAATCCACAGTAGATTTGCTACCATGCCTATGACTTTCTAGATAAATTGACAGGTCTCAAAACTACCTTCTACAAACAGATTTTAGATATGGGAAAAGCAAATATCCTCGATTCCTAAACTATTTTATTATTATTAATAGCAAAATCCAGCACTTAAAGAGCTATTACACTGTGCCTGCTACTAAGTGTTTTGCATATATAAACTTATATAAGCTCCCCAGATACTAAGAGATGGATGCTATCATGACCCCCACTCTACATGTGAAAAAGCTGAGGTACAGATTGTTTGGAAAGTTGCCCAAGGTCACATAGCTTATAGAGAGCAGAGCTGGTGTTCAAACTTAGACACTGGGCCAAAGTCTAGCTCTGAAGAACAAAACTTACCATGTCATGCTGAAGAATGTTCACGTATCACTTTCTTGCCTGAATCTGTAAGTATCCTAAACTTATGAGTGTCTTATTCATTTGGGTAACTGCAGAACCCTCAACATTGCTTAGAAAACAGTAGGTGCTCAAAAAATGTTTGTTGAACTGAACTGACTCACCAAATGTCTGCGGTTTACACACACATTCAAAACTGAATGATTCTCAAAGGTTTAGTTCCAAAAAGCAGAAAAATGAGCAAACTCAGACAGCTGTGTGCTGAAATTCAACCAAGAGGGTCCTACACTTGCTTATCTCGAATTAAATAGTAATAATAATAATAGCTTGTGTGTATAGATGCAACAATTATTTGAGACAAAAAAAAAAAAAAGAAGAGAAGATTTATACCCACTTGCTCACTCATATCTTGTTTTTTTGGTTGTTTGTTTTTAATATATTTGTCCATTCAGCAAACTGTGTTCACACAATCATTGCTCCATGAGCACTTAAGGTTCTATTTCAAATACTCGAAACACATTAAGTTAGAAGATGGAGAGACCCTATGTTAACAAGCAAGATAAAAGGTCAACATTTGGCTCCTTAGAATAACACTAGCACTATGATAAACATTTTAGAGTAGTGGAGTGTAAAATCATTTCTTTAAAGTGGCAAATAAGGTGAAGCATCGTTATTAACTAAGTTAGGTTGATCCATTTGAAACCACTTTTTTTGCAATCATTTTTCACCCATAATAATGGCAATTCCCTGTGGTTTAATCTAGCAAGTAACTGAGAGTTGACTTTCATACCATGACATACCAAGACAAACAATTTTAAAATACAGCAAGCTGTTCACATTATGCTAAACTCTACAAAGCACAAATGATCTTTCTTTAATACTTTCAAAAGGAATATGAAGATTTAATGGCCGTTTCAAGGATATTACAAAAAATCCATTTGTAAAACTATTATAAGCCCCACGCAATCCAACATTTCTAGTTACACTTAAGTCTTCCTTTTATAAAATGGAAATTTACTATACACAGCAAGCAGGAGACACAGGTTCGATCCCTAGGTGGAGAAGATTACCCTGGAGAAGGAAATGGCAATCCACTCCAACATTCTTGCCTGGGAAATCCCATGGACAGTGGAGCCTGCTGGGTTACAGTCTATGGGGCAGCAAAAAGTCAGGCATGACTGAGTGAGGAAACAGGTATGCAGACTTTATTATTTATACATAGATTAGTTCCTATACAGTTAAATTTTTATTTTTTATTCTCTGTAAGTTAATTCAGAGGTCCAAATGTAAGCATTGGCAATCAAAATCATCACATAGTTTGGCACCGTGTTCTCAAACAACACATTGATTCCAAAATATCCAGATAAACAACAACAAAAAATTCATCCATATGTTGTTGTTGTTTTTCTTTCTTTCCTGACAGATGGCATGCTTGAGGATAAACAAAAACAAATGCCTTACATCAGAAGAGTCCTTTTATTTATAAAATAATTCTGGTTAACAATTGAATGTAAAATATTATTTGATTGATGTAAATTTGAAGTAAATTGCAAGTAAAACCATAGAAGATCGTCACTGATTATAAACTGGGGGAAAAGCACAGGATGGTTTGCATTTTAGGACCTGCCTTTTCTCTTCTTTTTCAGTGGCAAGATGTCAGTTGTCTTGTGATGAAAGCCAGCAACAGCCTGGTGGGCAGGTCAGGTTTGAAAAGCCACATTGAGATACTGCCTTCACTTCTCTGGAGACAAAAGTGAAAGTGAAAGTCACTCAGTTCGACTTTCTGTGACCCATGGAATTCTCCAGGCCAAAATACTGGAGTGGGTAGCCTTTCCCTTCTCCAGGGGATCTTCCCAACCCAGGGACTGAACCCAGGTCTCCCACACGGCAGGTGGATTCTTTACCAGCTGAGTCACCAGGAAAGCCAAAAATACTGGAGGGGTTAGCCTATCCCTTCTCCAGCGGATCTTCCCGACCCAGGAATCAAAGTGGGATCTCCTGGATTGCAGCCAGATTCTTTACCAGGCAACTTTGCAAATACTTCAGTTTTTGTTGCTGAAATACTATCAGATGTCTTTGATTTTTTTCTTATCCTATTTTTATGTGTGTATGTGTGTCTTAGTCACTCAGTCATGTCTGAATCTTTGCAACCCCATGAACTGTAGCCCACCAGACTCCTCTGTCCATGGGGATTCTACAGGTCAGAATACTGGAGTGGATTGCCATTCCCTTCTCCAGGGTATCTTCCCAACCCAGGGATCGAACCCATGTCTCCTGCTTTGCAGGCAGATTCTTTACCATCTGAGCCTCCAGGGAAGCCCTTATACTATTTTTATTTAATGTTATTTGAATTTTTGTTCTGATAGCTAGATACCAGGTGAAGAGAGAAGAATATAACGAATAGCAAAGCAGTTGATATTTGCAGATGAGACGAAAGTTGCTTGAGAGGCAGGACATGTTTTTCAAAAGACCCAGGGATATTTTGGGGGCTTTTCTTCTGCCCCAGCAGGCAAAGAATCCGCCTGCAATGTGGGAGACCTGGGTTTGATCCCTGAGTTAGGAAGATCCTCTGGAGAAGGGTAAAGCTACCCACTCCAGTATTCTGGCCTGGAGAATTTCATGGAGAAGTCCATGGGGGTCGCAAAGAGTTGGACAGGACTGAGGGAACTTCACTGTCACTTTCAAGGATGTTTTGAAGTGGTTATTTCTGATAATTGGTTTGAAAGTGCTGGCACCATTATACATACGTAGACAAGAATGAACACCAGAAGTAGAACTGGAAAAACAAAGACAGCAAGCCCTGCAAGCTTGGGAGAGCAGAAAGCAAAGCTATCCAGCAGGGCAGAAACTAGGAGTAACCAGAGCCTGGATCTCTCACCCTCGAGTCATGTTCTTCCTTCGCAGCAACACAATCAGCCTTTTCTTTCTGGTCACATTTGAGACGTGGAAGGCTAGTGCTGGAGAACAACAGGGAACACACCGGCCAGGCTGTGGGGAGCAGCTGTGTTCTGTGGAGGTGATGAGAACTGGTACTTCCAGAGCTGAGCGCTCTCTCTGTCTATGATGGTCATCAGATTCCATTTCTGTATAGGGTTCACTGCAGCCATTGACTGCTTTGAAGTACGGGTTTGAGTGTGTGTGAGCCAAGTTGATTAAGCCATGTCCGACTCTCTGTGACCCTGTGGGCTGTAGCCTACCAGGTTCCTCTGTCCACAGGCTTTTCCAGGCAAGAATACTGGAGTGGGTTGCCATTCCGTCTCCAGGAGATCTTCCCCCACCCAGGGGTCGAGCCCACCTCTCTTATGTTTCCTGCATTGGTAAGTGGGTTCTTTACCACTAGCGCCACCAAGAGCATGCCAGAAAGAACTAAAGGAATGTATACCCTCTCTAAGAACAGGAGGAATGAATACTTTAATGCTAAGTGAACAAAGACCCAAATTTTAGAAATCAAAAACTATGGTTTATCCCATATAATCACAGACTAGTGATCTCAAAGTACATTTTATTTTTTTTTCGGTTGGGGATTTTTTTTAATTTCTATTTTATATTGGAATACAGTTGATTAAGGGCTTCCCCAGTGGCTCAGCAGTAAAGAATCTGCATGCAATGCAGGAGACTTGCAGATGTGGCTTCCATCCCTGGATTGGGAAGATCCCCTGGAGAAGGAAATGGCAACCCACTCCAGTATTCTTGCCTGGAAAATCCCATGAACAGAGGAACCTGGTGGGCTATAGTCCATGGGGTCACAGAGAGTCAGACATGAATGAGTGACTAAACAATAAAAACAGCATAGTTGATTAACAATTGTAGTAGTTTCAGGTGTACATCAGAGAGATTCAGTTATACATATACACAAATCTATTCTTTTCAGAATCTTTTTCCCATTTAGGTTATTACAGAATGTTTAGCAGAGTTCCCTGTGCTATACAGTAGGTCCTTGTTGGCTATCTATATACACTAGTATATTCAAAGTAAAGTTTTAAATAGCATAATAATGTGAAATAAAACTGACTTTCTGAGTCATTCACCCTTGTAAAGGGAGGATTGTTTTGTTCAAGGTCCTAAAGTAATATTAATATCATAGAATTAATTCATATATTTATTTTCTAATTTCTTAGAAAATTGGCATCGTATTTTGGCCACGCTCACTACATGACAGAAGACACTATTTTATAAATAGAAAATCCTTACGTATGACATTTTATATCTTTCCTAAGCAACCATAGACAATCCTTAGGGAGGAGAAGTGGTGGGGGAGGGATTTAAATCAAAGTACTTTGACAATCACTGTCTTCAGACCTTCTAAATTATAGTGTAACTCAATTGTTGGGAGGAGGGAACAGTATCAAAATCACCTGGGAACGCTTTTCAAATTATAGGCATGACATCATGGTCCCCACCCTCCCACACCATTCCTAGAGGACACTATGATTAATAAAAACTACGTTACATCACTCAGGTGTTTGGTGTGTGGACAGAAGGGGGCAGGATGAGGTGTTGAGAAACCCCAGTAGCTCATACTGAAATTCCAAACACTGTGATTTGCAGGTTAAGTCATTTTAAAACTTGATTCTAAGGCAAGGTTTCAAGGGACTTTCCTGGTGGTACAGTAGATAGGAGTCAGCCTTCCAATGCAGGGGACACAGCTTCAATCCCTGGTCCAGGAGGATTCTACGTGGCTCAGAGCAACTAAACTTGTGCACCGCAACTTCCGAGTCTGTGTGATGCAACTACTGAAGCCAGCGTGCCTAGAGCCTGTGCTTCTAAACAAAGGGAGCCACCGCAAGGAGAAGCCTGCACATGGCAACAAAGACTCATCACAATTAGAGAAAGTCCAGGCACAGCAACAAAGACCCAGCACAGCCACAAAAAAATAATAATAATAAAATAAATATTGTTTTTAAAAGCAAGGTTTCTCAAATGTTTCACTACTGACACTTTAGACAAATTGTTCTTTATTGTGGGTGAGCTACCTTATTTACTGAAGGATATTTAGCAGCATCATACTCTTCTACCCTCTAGATGCAGGTAGCTACCCATCCCCCCTTCCACGCAGGCAATACAATAGAGAGGTCTTTGGACTTGCCCAAAGTCCCCTGGGTGGCTGAGCAGAAAGGATTACTACTATTAAGAATCATTGAGCAAAAGATATGTGAAATACAAACAGGGAGAAAAATGCTGGTTTGAATCAAGCAGGAAGCCTCTTAATTAAATATATATCATCATAATTAGAGAATAAGGCAACAGTTGGAAATCAGATTCAGGAACAGAGGGCTCAGTCCAACAGTCATAGTATATTTTGTCAGGACTGGAAAAAAGCAAGCAAGCATAGTTGCCTTAGTCCTGCTCTCACTTTGAATGGAAAGTGCTAATTCTAGGACACAAAGTTCATCTCTCATGAAAGAGAGGAATGTTCACTTTGTCCTGAATTATGTGTTCACTGTTGACCTTACAAACAAAAAGTTTTAGAGACTTCCATAAGCGTCTAGTGGCGAAGACTCAGCATTCAAAATGCAGGGGTTCCAGTTTGATTCCTAGTCAGGGAACTGAATCCCGTGTGCCTCAACTAAGACCTGGTGCAGCCATATACATAAATAAATAAAAGTAAATATTAAAAAGGCAGTCTCTTCTAAGTTTTAAAAAAATTGAAATAAAATAATAAAAGCAAAATTTTGTAAAGTTCTTTTTCACAACAAGATAGGTATTGTGAAGATGTATATAATCATTTGTGTGGGAACATAGCCCCATAGTGAAAACAGACTTGTCCTAGTAAGACACTGACTGGGTCAAGGTAAATTTCTGCTGGACTAGGTTTTGCAAGGATAGTACACCATGCAGTGTTCCTAAACACTCTGCATCCTTTACTTAACTTCCTTATATTCACCATGACAAAATAAGTTGAGATATGAACAAAGAATTTATAAGAGAAAAATTACATCTGGAAAACATAAAATTGAAATGATGCACAACTTGACTAGAAATCAATACCATAAAACATAAACAGCCTTAAGATCTAATTTTTGCTACCTGTTAGATGGAAAACAACACATTTTATTGAAACTAAGGTATCATCAAAATCCCACGGACAGAGGAATGTAGCAGGTTACAGTTCATGGGGTCACAGAGAATCACCATTAGACTGCTAAGTCATAGAGTATATTTGGCTTTCCCTTGTGGCTCAGTTGGTAAAGAATCAGCCTGCAATGCAGGAGACCTGGGTTCGATTCCTGGCTTGGGAAGATCCACTGGAGAAGGAAATGGCAACCCACTCCAGTATTCTTGCCTGGAGAATCCCCATGGACAGAGGAGCCAGGCGGGCTACAGTCCACGGGGTTGCAAAGAGTCAGACACAACTGAGTGACCCAGCACACACAAGGGGGTCAATGACAAAGCACAATCACGGTTTTATGCATCAAAGAGAAAGTGAAAGAGCTCCAATTCACCTACTACATCTCGTAGATTATAAAACATTCAAATTTTTGGAGCTGCTAACACTGGACAAAAGAAGTGCAGCTAAGAATCAATAAATCTATACTTAAAAATTTTATATGGCCTCGTGTCAGTAAGGGTATGGAAATATGCATTCTCCTACAATAACGGTAGCTTTGTAAATTTGGGTACAAATTTTGGAAAGAAATCTGACAGAAGAACCAAAACAATAAATCCATATATACTCTTAAGTGTGCATGTTAGTCACTCAGTTGTGTCCGACTCTTTGCGACACCATGGACTATAGCCCGCCAGGCTCCTCTGTCCATGGAATTCTCCAGGCAAGAATACTGAGTGGGTAGTCATTCCCTTCTCCAGAAGATCTTCCCTATCCAGGGGTCAAACCCTGCATTGCAGGCAGATTCTTTACCATCTGAGCCACCAGGGGAGCTACCAGGGGAGCCCATATATAATCTATGACTTAAGCAATCTAATGTCCAGAAATCTATCTAGCAAAAATGCAAGTATAAGAGCACAAGAGTATGAAGATACATGCACAAACATATTTAATGAAATATTCTTTTAAAAGTGGTTTTGGAAAATTAGAAACAGCTTCAGTGTCCACCAGTAGGTGAGGGGATACAAAAATTTTAGCAAAAAACTATAATTCTAAGCTGTCATTAAAAAGAAAGATGGCTCCATGTATATTACTTTGAAAACATATCAATGTTAAATATTAGCATGGTACAGAACAAAATATCATATCCAATCTCATTTTTCTGTAAAGACAATTTTTAATCATGTAATTGTTATCATCACTTCTAGAAGATTGAAGGATATACATTTTTTTATTATATTTACTTTTACTTTAAAACATATCACAATTTTGTAATAAGTAATGTAACACAATCAAGAGCAAGAGAGAAGGCAGAAGATCGAATATAGAATGATATCATTAGACTTAGTAGGATGGTATCTACTCACATGCATGTTCCATAGTTTGAAGCAGCTCTTGAAGGGATTCAGGAATCTGGTAGCAGTACTGGCCATTGTGATGGAAAATTAGGGGAAGTGAAAAAAAAAAGTGAGATTCTTTATTTTATTATTTCTATTTTTAAGAAAAATAATTTTAAAATATTGCACAGTTTTTCATTTTATCTTGAAATGTTTCCTTATCTCGTTGAGTTGATACAAATCTAATAACATAACTTCAGATATCTCAGTACTTGCTGTCTCTCTGGCTGAACTTACACTGTTGGGTAAGGAGAAGGTGTTATAAACAATCTGAGTAAGAGCAGTGTTGCAGGGCCTGGACTCCAGCACCTGGGTCCAAATTCAACAAACATTTTTCAGAAGTGTGACCTTGGGCAAGTCACTTCCATGTGCCTGATGTTTTTTTTAATATTTCACATATATTAGCTTGTTTAATCCTTAGTCCATTGGGTAAGCTTGTTATTATTCTCATTTTAAACATGCGGAAATGGAATCACTGCTAGAAATCAGAGTATCTTGACAAATTGTTAAAAAGTTGGAGGTGTGAAATGAGCGCTAAGTTGCTTCTGTCATGTCCTACCCTTTGCGACCTTATGGACTGTAGCCCCCAGCCTCCTCTGTCCCAGTCCTCTCCAGGCAAGAATATCTGGAGAATGGAGTGAGTTGCCATTTCCTTCTCCAGGGGATCTTCCCCACCCAGGGATTGAACCTGTGTCTCTTACATCTCCTGTATTGGCAAGCAGGTTCTTTACCACTAGTTCCACCTGGGAAGCCCCAGGTGTGATGAGGTGTGAGGTGAGGAAAGCAAATTCTCTTCTATTATAGAATGGCTCACTGTCCACGGAGAACATGGTTCACTGAGTCCTTTAAGGAGAAAATCTGGAGCCTTGTTGTAGCGGATGGACGCAGTATGTATGTTGAAAAGATTGGTTGCCCAGGGCGTGAGTTCACTTTGAAGCCAGAGGAAAGGACAAAATTTGGGAAAGTGGCTAATATATGAACAATTAGACTTAGTTTAGGTGTTAGGTTAAGTGTCAAGGTTATCTCAGTACTTACTTTTTTTTTCCATCACTTACTTTTTTAACTGAGGATTGATGACTGAATCTATTCATCTAGGTAGCTTCTAAGGTGCCTTGGAAAGACCCACGGCCTTTGGGGTGTAGGCATGGAGAGACAGGAGAGTTCCTTTATCTTCTTAAAAAGTTTATTTTAAATCAAGTTCCTGGATTGTGTTATTTTAAGACTTTCAGTTGTATTAGCAGCAAGTAAAGACTGCTTGTAGGCTTCTCCGGTGGCTCAGCGGTAAAGAATCCGCCTGCAATGCAGGAGACGCAGGCTTGATCCCTGGGTCGGAAGATCCCCTGAAGGAAGGGCAGCCCACTCCAGTATTCTTTCCTGGAGAATCCCAAGAAGAAGGAGCCTGGCGGGCTACAGTCCATGGGGTCACAAAGAGTCGGACACAGCTGAAGCGACTCAGCACAGAAGCAGGCAAAAACCACTTGCATTCATTCAACAATTTCATTTATTTCCCAATACTCCTCCAAGGTATGATTTGCTATTTACACATTACTGTCCATAAAACTGAGGCCCTGAAAGGTTAGATAACCTGCCAAAGTCTATATAGCCAATAAGAATCGGTAACAAAATTCAAATCTTTGTCTACCTGGCTTCAAAGCCAGTGCTGCTATACAAAATGACATGACCTGACAGTGATGATCCAAAGTCTAATGTACCTAACCTGGCTCCCCAATTACAGCTAGATCGAGTTATATCTAGATCACATAAAACCGTATTAGCATAGATTTCAAGCCTCATTTCAAAATTGCTGAATCAATCTTTGGAGGAAAGAGGCCTGTAATCACTGTTTACAGCAAGTTGCTCAGGCAAAAACCAGTAAAATGACTGAAACTTCCAGACAACTGTTACTCTTTTCCCATGATTTACATACATCAAAGTTATGCACATAATATTCTGTGTTCATACAAACTTAGGACGGTCATGTTACATGTGCATGTTATTGTCATGTACACCAATAGGTATACACTAATTACATTTTTAATCAAAAGTATAGAATTTATATATTTTATACTTTTCAGTGAATCAAATAATTATGGGACAATGTAACATGTCAGAAAAATGGAGCTCATGTTTTTGTTGTTTTAATTTATTTATTTTATTGGAATATAATTGCTTTACAACATATGTCTGTTTCTACTGTACAACATCATGAAACAGCGATATGTATACACATATTCCCTCCCTCTTGAGCCTCTCTCGCATCCTCCCAGTCCATCCCTCTAGGTCATCACAGAAAACAGAGCTGAGCTCTTGGTGCTACACGCAGCTTCCCACTATCTATCTATCTTACACTTGGTAGTATATATATGTCAGTGTTATTTTGCACTACCATTAGGTAGGAATCATAGCGATAAACCAGGAAAATACAGAGATTGATTTAACATTAGGGAGAACTTGGTCATTTGATTATCTCTATTTGGACCATTCAGTTAGAAAATAATGAATAGATCACACCAACAATATTTTTTAAAACATAATCTGTGATCCTCTGAAATGCATATGATGCTTTGGCAAACACCAAATTTCCATGTTAGAATGCTGCTTGCTATGACTTGCAAAACACTGCATACTTGTCTCTGAAAAGCTTTACATCATTGACACAACCACCCCTCAAACTCAAAGCTGATCTTTGTATGTATAAAACTGCAAGTATCACTGAAAATTAGATAGTTGCATTGAGTGGTTATAAATTGTGCATTTTTTTAAAGCCCTATTTTTAAAAAGTATTTTGAGTCCAACAATTCCCTTTAACGCCTCTGGACAGTATTTTCAGAACTCATTTGTTTGAGGGGTTTTTAATCTGAGGACATTGAAAAGTTATACCCGCTGTGCTGTCGTCAATCACGCCAGGAGGAAAAATAGTGGCATGATTTGTTATCTGTTATTCCCCTTGCTGTGGTGACTGTCTCCCAGTGCCAGCTCTGTCCTTAAGGCCATCACTTATAGGGACCACTGTCTGTCAAAACCACAGCCAACTTTAAGAGCTGCCTTTGTTGGAGCAGACAAATGAGTGTGACCTTTAACAATAAAATAGGCACCTACTGAGAAAGATGAAACAGCGGCTGAAATTAAGAACACCATATAGCCATTTCAAACACTTGAGAAAAGTTAGAAGTTGAACTAAAACTTAATTATAGGAGTAAATGTGGGTAGACGTTGTCAATAATGAAACAGACATGGTCAGAAGTATCGATTTGCAGCCTGAACTAAAACTTCATCCAGGAATCATCTTACCTTTCATTAATAATGAATGGTATTGATGGAGTATATTTAAAAGGGGGGATTAAATTATGATAGCTAAAGGTTTATCAGGGGGTGATATTTTCTCAGTAGATGCAGAGATATACAATTTGTTGATGAATATTCTAGAAGGGCAAAGGGGAAAAAATAAGAACACACTAAACCTTTGATTTACACTAATAGCTACTTCAAACGATTGGCAGCAAAGTGCCTCCACCCGGGTAGGTATTGGCTGTGAACTGGCCATTGATATTTCATAGTGTTTCAAAGCTTAGTGTGAGCATTCCAGACATTGCGTCGGAAAGACCACAGCACAGTTTGTGGTTTGAAAGGCTCTTGTAACCCAACCTGGCAAGTGGTCAGTGGAGACTACATTTTACAGAGAACACAAATCAATCTTATTGAACACTTTTCAAGGAATATAATATTCTGTCTGTGACAATAATGAAATTAGTCTATGGATTTTGTTTAAATATTGAAATGCCATTTGAATATTTAATGAAGCAGTACTTTATAAATATGCATATTTGTGTAGTTTTTACAAAAATGTCATTGATTTTTATAGAGAAATCATTGAGAATAATTTCTGAAAATCCCCTTTAATCAAAATTTGGTATATTTATTAATTCAGCAATACCTATTCAAGGTAGTTAAAGAGTTCATGGATTTCCCAACTACAACTCTATCATCTCCTATGTGGTAGACTTTTGGGTGACTCAGGTGTATTTCTTATTTTCCTCCTTCAGTTTATGGTGGGGGATGGGAGGGGTGGTCATTTTAATTCCTCACCCCCAGTGATGCTGTTTGGCCAGTGAAACATGAGTGGAAGTGATGTGTCATTTCCAAATAAATGTATTTATCTAGCCACGTGAGACTGTAAGCTATTTCTTCCCTTGCCATGGAAATAAAGGAGAAAACTTTTATGTTGAGATGTTAAGGAACTTGGATTATTAAGAATGGAAGACTGATTCTTGCAGCTCTCCAGGGCTCCTGTGAAGAAAGAACTAAACAGTATTTGTTAAAATTCATTGAGATTTGTAGTTTTTTGTTACCCTAGGTTTTCCTTAATATATTCTAAGTGGGCTTTTTAATCTCCAAATTATCAAGCCATAATTCTACCATGATTTCTTCTGTACAATCTGTTTATGCATATACATGCATGTGCATGTGATTTAGTATGAGACACTTTAGATCTTTTCTACATTTTATGGAAGTTCTGTGCCATTTATACGTGTACTCCATGAGCTTAACTTGAGTTGGTTTGCCCCATAACTCTTCTAGCCCAAAATAAAATCACAGTACTTTCAAAAAAGAAAGGATCTAAGGTCTGAGTTCTAATCCTAGAATTGGCTGCACCTGTAACAAGTCCAGGGTTCACAATATAACCTCTAGTACAGAGGTGCACATCCTCAAAAGTACATAGAAATTTTTTATAATCAAAAGCCTGCACCAATGTAAAGGCCCAAGTTTTTAATAGGTTTGGAGTTTCCATTGTAACCTCACTCTGAAGTGGTTTTCCTTTCAGCGTAGGGTTAAAAAAGCTTTGACAAAGCACTGCAGGGAATACTGGATTGCACTCACCTACATTGTACCTAGCTTGGGATGGATAAATACAGTCTCATTCTCTAATGTTCCCAACTGCCTCTAGGAACACTAAATTTTAAGAGAGAAAAACATGAATCCAGTATTTCAAGAGAGGTAGAACTAAGCCATTGTTAACTCCCCTTGGTGGCAGGGGCGCAGGTCGTCGACGCCCCGGGGGAGCCCCCCCAAAAAAAAAAAAAAAAAAAAAAAAAAGGAGATTCAGTGGCCAGTTCAGTTTGCCCCTGAGACACCTAAAGCTGCATTAAGTACTTGTGAAAGTGAAAATCCACTGGGAACCCGATTCCAGTGTTTAAACCTCAGCATGAATAGTAGAGTTCCTAGCAGGGTGCACTTTTACATGTCGTTATAAGCAGATTCAAAACTTACTGTATGCGGTTGGGCTACCATATTTTTATTAACCTATCGCTAACCGTAGTCTTACATAAAATGAGCAATCTAAATATCAAACATTACATAACCTGTAAAATTCGAGGGAAAAAAGCTGATGAGCAGCTGAAAGTCAAGAGTCTGTATATTATGTGTCACTTAGACAATGTGTGAACAATAAAATGTAATCAATTCAAGCATCTTTAATCTCTAGGTTCTTTCTACCAATACAGCATAATATAAATTCCCTCAATTTTTAAAAATATATATTGATACTTGCTATTGACTGAATCATGTTTCTAATAAATACTTAAAACAGATAGGTGCTTTATGAATTCTGCTAACAAATGCTTAGTAGCATATAATAGTTGGAAATTCATGTGTTACATGAAATTAGTGAACATATAGTTTTAAATTAAAATCACGTGTAGGCATATATTATTGTTTTTTAAAGAGATCATGTCTAAAGGTAACCAGATTCAAATATTTATGTTACGTTGCCTGAAAAGTGAAAAAACTCAAGCATTCTCCCTGCTATCCCTATGCTTTAAGTTTTAAGCTTGTACTTGTACCGTCTAACAACTATTTTGCTAGAAACTACTGAGAAGTTTGAATTTCCTTCAATATTGCTTAGCAAATGCATTGTTATTCTGCTTTAAAGTCAATTTTAAACATAGCATCTTGATTGTTCCTTGACAATAATAGATCAAGCATGGGATATTTTAGATCCTATTAAAATTTTTCATTTCTAGCAAAGGGGACAGCAAAAATACCATTACAGGATCTTTATTATATATGATAAAACCACAAATAAACTTTGTATCCCAACTTCCAATGTGCCCAGATGTGACTGAAAGCTAAAAGATAAGATTTTCTATTGATTTTCACATGTAAGCTAATAGGCAAAATTATCCCAACTCATTAAAGGTGCCTGTATGGTGAATGACTTGGTGTATTTTATCTCCTGAAAATAAAATCAGCTGAATCCCAGACATACACTAAGGTTGTTAATGGCCAAAACAGCACAACTGGAAGTACATAATTCATGGACCCTAGTTTCTTGTCTTTCCCATTCAGTCCATTTATTCTTGCTGTTGTTTAGTCACTAAGTCATGTATAACTCTGTGACCCCATGGGCTGTAGCCCACCAGGCTCCTCTATCCATGGGATTCACCAGGCAAGAATACTGGAGTAGGTTGCCATGTCCTCCTCTGGGGAATCTTCCTGACTCAGGGATTGAACCCTCCAGCTTTCAGGCAGATTCTTTACCGACTGAGCCACCAAGGAATGAAATCATTCCAAGGATTGCACAAGAGCCCTTGTTTTGAAACACTAAGGATTGTGGTTTGGGATTTGGAAAAAGAACAGAACCTTATCAGCCCCTGGATTGACTTTAGAATCCTATCATAATTAAACATGTGCTATAAACTTCCCACTGGGAATTTGTTAATGACTCAGGTCTGACTTAAATATGGAAGAAACATGTTAGTGCATTTAATGAACTCTGCTCCTTTCCAAAAAGGATTTGAATCAGTACTTACAGAACAGCAATTTTTAATCATTTGGATGAGGGGCAGTGGATAATAGACTCCACTGAAAATCTGATGAAATACACATTGACACTCACACACTATCTAGAATTTTTTAAAGTTCATCTTTAAAAAAATTTTTAGATGTTCAACTTTTAAAAGTTCATTATCATCTGAAACTCATCCATCAACTACATGTTAGTGACAAGAAGTATGTTTGAAATCTGCTTCCAGTGTTAAATAAATGATTGAATAAATATGAATACATGATTTACATATATTTATAGACTTAATCAAGGGGATAATGTATGTAAGATGCTTCCAGAGAATTTGCCATATAGGGTTCAATTAAGAATAACTTATTGGTATATTACTATCATTAACAGATCATTTGCCTTTAAGGGTAGAAGAAAATTATTCTTAATCAAATAGAGAAAATTTGTCAAACAGCTGAAAAACAAAGGCATATACATACATTCCCAGCAATAAATATAGTGTTACTTTCTTAACCAAATACACATAATTAGAAACAAGTGAAGGCGACTGGCCTAGTGGTCCAGTGGTTAAGACTCTGCCTGCTAACTCAGGGGTCACGGGTTCGAATCTTAGCCCAAAACAAAGCCACCTGCTGTGGAGCAACTAAGACCATGCCCCACAAGTACTGAGCTCGCATTCTACAACTACTGAAGCCTGAGTGCTTTCGAGCCTGCGCTCTCCAACAAGAGAAGCCACCATGAAGAGCAGCCCACACCCTGCAATGAAAAGTAGACCTCAATTGCCCCAACTAGATAAAGCCAGCCAGGAGCAAGGAAGACCCCGAGCAGTCAAAAATAAATAAACAAACAAAAATTTGTTTTAAAATGAATAAGAATAATAATGTTCATTGAATTCTTATGGTATGCCAGGCTTCATCCTCACAGCAAGCTTATGCCGACTCAATGAAAATTGCACAGAGACCTCCCCGGTGGTCCAGTGGTTAGGAATCTGCCTTGCAATGCAGGGGACGCAGGTTCGATCTCTGGTCAGGGAACTAAGATCCCACATGCCGTAAGGCAGCTCAGCCTGTGTGCCACAGCTAGAGAGAAGTCCATGTACTGCAATGAAGATGCTGTGTGACACAACTAAGAAAGACCTGGCACAGCCAGATGCAAAGAAAAATGCAATTTTTTTTTTTAATTGCACAATGTGAGAGTTGTGAGCTAAGTTTTATTTGGGGCAAACTAAGGACTGCAGCCTGGGAGACGACATCTCAGATAGCTCTGAGAAGCTGCTCCAAAGAACCAATGGGGGAAAGGTCAGTATATATGTGATTTTGGTGGAGGAGGAGTATATACAATCAAACATTTATTTTTCTGGAAGATTTCTGCTAGTCTTACGAAGTTTTGCCAGTCGTGAGGAACAGTCGTCACCATGAAGGATTTTACTGTTTTATAGTTATGGGGAGATTGAAGAATTGGGCTCATGAAATTGGCTCCTGAAAATATCTAACCATCTAAAGACCTGTCTTGCCAGTTTTTGCCTGAGCACAGAGTGCCTTATTTCTGCTCTCCATGCTGATCTCCTTTCAGGGAGTACTGAAGTACATGATTTAATCCTTGTAAAAGTAGATCACAAATGTCAACTTTCAGTTGACACTTACGAGGAATGTAATACAAATATCTCCATTATACTGGTAAGTGAACTAAATCATAATTTATTCCCATTATTTATTTATTATTTATCAGGGTCTACTGATATATACAAGTCTACTTTTTATACAGTTCATGAGGTTCTCATGGCAAATATACTGGGGTGGTATTGCCATTCCCTCCTCCAGTGAAAGAGCTGGCTTAAGACTAAATACTAAAAAAACTAAGATCATGACAATGATCCCATTACTGCATGGCAAATAGAAGGGGAAAAGGTGGCAGCAGTGACAGATTTCCTCTTTGGGGGCTCCAAAATCACTGTGGACGGTGACTGCAGCCATGAAATCAGAAAAGGATTGCTTCTTGGCAGGAAAGCGATGACAAACCTAGACAGGGTGTTGAAAAGCAGAAACATTACTCTGCCGACAAAGGTCCTTATAGTCAAGGCTATAGTTTTCCCAGTGGTCACATACAGTTGTAAGAGCAGGACCGTAAAGAAAGTGGAGCGCCAAAGAATTGATGCCTTTGGACTGTGAGGCTGGAGAAGACTTTTGAAATTCCCTTGGACAACAAGATCAAACAAGTCAATCTTAAGAGAAATCAACCCTGAATACTCATTGGAAGGACTGATTCTGAGGCTGAAACTCCCGTATTTTGGTCATCTGATGCCAACAGATGACTCACTGGAAAAGTCTCTGTTGCTGGGAAAGATTGAGGGCAGAAGGAGAAGAGGGGGTCAGAGGATGAGATGGCTGGACGGCATCAACAATGCAGTAAACATGAACTTGGGCAAACTCTGGGAGATGGTGAGGGACAGGGAGACCTGGCATGCTGCAGTCCATAGGATTGCAGAGTCAGACACAACTGGGCAACTGAACACCAACAACTGATAATATGCTAGAGACTTATATTAAATATATATATATATATATATATATATATATATATATACACACACACTAATCCAAAGTAACCATCTATATTCAAAATTTCTTTTCCAGTTGTCCTACCAGAGCTCTTAAAATTCCATCATATTAGCTATAAGGACTCAAATTGTAGTGTGATCTTCAATACTGGTCTCCGTACACCACGTATGAGGAGGCAGATGTAAAGTGTCTTAAGAGCAAGGACTTAGGCATCAGACTGACTCTAGGTTGAGCCTCCCCTCTGTGGCTCATAACTTCTGGGAAAGTTGGCAGGTTGTTTAATTCCTCAGAGATCCCATTTTCACTTCTTAAATGGACACAAGGACACCCTATGTTACAGAGTTTAAATTTAAGATTAAAAGCTGATAAAGCATGTAGCCTGGAGCACAGTAGATGCTCAATAAAATATAGCTTTCCTACTATTGATTCATTCTCCATAATCTCTTAAAGCTGCTCCATTCTCCTTCTAGCCATTGCTACCCCTAGTTTCATCCTAAAGGATTACTATATTATTCTAATCCAGGAAGAAGTTAGATTATTTTGTACCTGAAGCTTTGAGGCCTGTGATAACCTTTTCACTAACTGGATCTCCTGGGGCAGCTTTACTAGGATTCCTCCACCACCAATAGCACACTTGCCAATAGCCTGCTTTGCTTTGCAGGCTGTGGGTTTTCCTCTGCTACAGTCACCAGATCACTCACCTACTTAGAAAGAATGCTCTGAGTTTGATTCCCTTCAGCCGGAGAGAGTTGGGTGATTGGAGGAAGAAGGGGCTTTCAACCAGCCCAGTCCCCTCAAGGCCCCTCCTTTTGTTCTTGCCCTCTAGGAAATAGCCATTCTAGATAACACCTATAAGCATGCATAACTGCCTTCCTGCTATCCCTTTGATTGTAAGGATGTCAGGTTCCCGGCTCTACTGAAACTGGGCTACAGTTTCATTCACATTCTGGACCTCCCTATTGTCATGAATTAAACTATTCAGGAAGCCATTTATTTGAGTTCTTTCACTCACTTAGTGAGCATCTTCCCAGGGGTCAAGGACAGGGTCTGAGGGCTCATTAAGTGAGTGGACAGACAGGCATCTAAACCATTAAGGTAATACAGTGGGACAGTGCCAGAGAACAAAGTGTAGGAATAACAATGAGGAAGAAACAATAAACTGGAGGGTGAGGGAGTGGGGAGTTTCGGAAATCTTTCCTAAGGAGTTGGAAACTTCTGAACTGTGTGTTCAAGATAAACCCAAGGTTACTGTGCTCCCTGAATCTGTAAAGGCTCCTGACATCCTCCCCTACTGCCAGCTAGCCTGAAACTTACTAAAATGTTAGTGTCTACTCAATGAGCAAGTGAATGAATGACTTAATTAATTCAATTTAATTGGGAGGGGAGCAAGTTAGGTTTTTTTATTATTATTATACAGAGAAATCAAAATAGGAATGTATATTTAGGGTAGATCATAGAGATAATGAGGGCTCCCCAGGTGGCACAGCGGTAAAGAATCAACCTGCCAGTGCTGGAGACCCAAGGGACACAGATTGGATCCCTGGGTCAGGAAGATCCCCTGGAAAAGGAAATGGCAACCCACTCCAGTATTCTTGGCATGGAAAATTCCATGGACAGAGAAGCCTGGTGGGCTATAGCCCATGTGGTCACAAAGAATTGGATATATCTGAGCAACTGAACACACACACACATACACACACACACACAGGGATAATGAGATACATGAACCCTCTCTCTCTGAATTGTCTGTGGCAGATACCATTTCAGTGGCTCCTGGAGAGATAATATTAGTGAGACTAATTATTTTTCCTGAAGCACACAAACACTGGACTCAGTGTTCTGCATACATTAATAACTCGTCACAGTAGTATTAATCACTCTGCTTTAGATGTAGTTTAAAAGTTGCAGTTCAATAGCATGCTTGAGTGAGGCTTCCCTAGTACCTCAGATGGTAAAGAGATTGCCTGCAATGCAGGAGACATGGGTTCAATCCCTGGGTCAGGAAGATCCCCTGGAGAAGGAAATGGCAACTCACTCCAGTATTCCTGCCTGGGAAATCCCATGGAAAGAGGAGCCTAGGGAACTATAATCCATGGGGTCACAATGAATCAGATGCAAATAGCAACTAACATACACATAGCACCCTTGAGTCATAGTAACTTCCACAGCAAGGATGGATTAGAAGATGGGCCAAACTTCTGTTTCTCATGCACACAGGAAGGAATCTCCCCACTTGGCCCTTCTGCCTGTCAGAGACAAGACGTACCCTTCCCCTCCACAGATCTAGAAGAGCTGAAGCCATAGAATTTCAATAAATGTGTATAATCTCAAGCAGAAAATGGATAAATATCCTCATCTAAATTAAAAGTGAAGAAATGGTGCTATGGTTCAGCAGGATGTTTAGATCTGTCCCCCTCCACAAAGTAAAATTGAGGCTATCATTGAATGCCTTTAGCAAAGCTTTATCTTTCCTTGACCAATAAGTAATACACTGAAATCAGTTTCAACTTGACCCCACACACAGGATATCTCTGCAAGATCCATACATGGAAAATGATGAACTGGGGTTCCCTTCGTAAAGGCAGCTGAACAACCATGTTCACACATGGTTCCATCAAAGGAGGGGGTCTCCCTAACTGACCTAGAGACCTGAACAGCCAGAGAGTGATTCTTTCCAACTCAAAGAGAAGAAGAAGCCACAGATGATTAAGAAATAGAGCAGGTAGGACAGTGAAGTGCTTAATCAGTAGCCAAGCAATCAATAAACACCAACAGGTCAAATCAGTTAAATTGAATTAGATTGACCTTATATCTTTGGAGAAAAGCCTAAGGACAGAGAGAAAGAGAACAGGTTAGGGTTGACTGGCACTGTAGCAACAAAGGAAGTCCAGGAGTGGAGGAATTTTAGGTTATAGCCTATCTTTCGAAGCCTAGTTAGAGATACATGTATCCTCAATGTGAAGGAGCTTCAAATGGGGGGAAAGCAGAATTGTCTACCCAATATAGTATTTGCCTATATAGGGATTTTCCTGAGGATCTCTCTGTAAATATTTAAACCTTTTCTACTTTCCAGCTCCAATGCAAATTCATTCTTTCTTTTCTCAAACTTTCTTACTTCCCATTCTCTATTTAGGGTAATTCAATATAATTCCTCACTGCCCTACTGAAACTACTCTGCTGACTTCTAACTGCCTGATTTCCTAACTGTAAAGAATAAGAATCTTGAGCGAGACACTGTGATATACAAGTAATATCTCAATTTAAATGTCATATATAAAACATGTGCACAACTTTTAAAGATATGATAACTAAACATTAGCTTCTAAACCAAAAGTTTGTAAAACCCAGGAAGAATTGGCAGAATGTATTAAATATAAGGTAGCAATGTGTAAAGCATAAAATAAAGAGCAAGTAAAGCATGTATGTGTTAAATATACAAAGGCAAGGAAGCATCATGAGATACTGAGTATTCCTGAGGCACCTGAGACAAAATATGCCAGAGGAACTACAATGTATAGAGGATACGCCAGTAGTAATGTGCGCATGCTCAGTCACTAAGTCATGTCTGACTGTGACCCCAGACTGTAACCCACCAGATTCCTACGTCTAAGGGATTTACCAAGCAAAAAATACTAAAATGGGTTGTCATTTCCTTCTCCATAATACTAACAATTAATCACTAATAACCAAGATTTAATTGAACCACCCATTAATGAAACCCATTCTGAGCCCATGTTACTCCGGACCAAGAAACATGTACAATTTATGGATGCTCACCAAACTAACTGGTGATGCATACCTGACCATACAGGTTTGTCCTTCAATCTCTGATAGAGGAAGTGTTTGTGATTGGTCTAGGGCAGCCTCTGTCTGCAAGTTATCTTACTAGAATCTCAACTCTGGTCTTTTCAACCACACCATCAGCAAGGCAAGTCTGATGTGGCAGAAAAAGAAAAGTAGGACATGTAAACACTGAGTACCCTCAAATTCAGATTTTGTGGTCTTCAACCTTACTTGCTCCTTTTTCTAAGTGCATTAATTTGCTTATCACTTTCCCAAAATGCTTCTTGCCATGTGGTTTAAAATTAACTTAATAATCCACTAGGGCTACTATCCATGGGGTCTCAAAGAGTCAGATATGACTTAGTGACGCATGCACTCATACTCACAGCGTCTCTCCCAGCAGGAAACGGCTGCTCTGCCTACTGTCCATTGTAATAAACATAGTTTATTAACTAAACAAAGATTAGGCAGGTTTACTGCTCATTACAAAAGGTCTGGGTTCCCCAAGACCATGCTCCTCTCTTGTAACATAACCCACTGTATGGGCAGGTGCCACTTGACGCTGGGAATCAGGGCTCGCAGAACTGACTTAGACTGTGAGTCTGACCACTGTGACTGCTGCTAATAATAAACTCTTTTGTCTCTAACCCAGGAGACTCAGGTCTTCTGCCTGCATGCATAAAACTGTAGCAGGTTTCTTATTAGTTTGCAAGCAGAGTGAAATCTCTGTTCAAAGTGAAAGTGAAAGCCACTCAGCCATGTCCAATTCTCTGCCACCCCACGGACTATATGGTCCATGGAATTCTTCAGGCCACAATACTGGAGTGGGTAGCCTTTCCCTTCTCCAGGGGATCTTCCCAACCGAGGGATCAAACCCAGGTCTCCCACATTGCAGGTGGATTCTTTACCAGCTGAGCTACCAGGGAAGCCCTTCAAGACCCTTCAAGGTGCTTCATAAAGATCAGGCAGCCAACTATGCTAGCCTCCTTTTGATTTTTACTGGAAACCAACCAAATGTTAAGAGTTCACCTAAAATTGCCAAGGTTGCAGGGATAAAGGAGATAATTTTCATGTGTTTTCATTCTTGGAACTCATGTATCTTTAATCTATGGGAGAGACTAATAATCAAGAGACCTGAAGCTTAAAGTTATGGACAAAGTTGCCTTAATGTGTCAAAAGTATTAAGTACCTTCTAAAATCAGCACTTTCCAGTGTGTAGAAAATTAAATTCTAGACTTTGAACATGCATGAATTTAAAAAATTGCTTAGTCCTATGTTGGTGACAAAATAAGTACTTCAGGCTGATATGCATGAATATCAGATCATCTTCTTGTTTTATAAAGAAATAAAATATTTTGAAGAAGTAATTTCTTATTTTGAAACCACAGAATTTTTTTGCTCATCAGCTAGTTGATTAGCAAATCTGCAGAAAATGTAAATTTATTTTAGATATAAAAAAGTAGTACAATGTTTATGTTAATAAAATTATGCTACCACAATAAAAATGTCAAATATGACTTCTTACAAACTTCATCTATACTTCCTGATAGATATAAAATATTGGTTCCATTAAGCTAGAAGAAGTGTTTCCCCTTCTTTATTTTATCATTTTTGGTGTATTGTATAAATGAGTTATCAAAAATTCTTTACTTGCATGAGTTTTACACTAATATTTATTGCTTTAAATATCAACAAAAGCATGATTTTAGCTTTTTACATAGGTATGTTTTATAACCATGAAATTGTTCCAAGGGTAGGCAAGAAATAATAAACAAACATGAACATAGAATAATATACTAGTATCAATGCCCACCATGGTCCCAATCCACTAATATACACATACAAACTGCAAATTAGCAGAAAAATAAACTAAATTAATATATATTTTAAATATTAAATATTTATTAAGATAAATAAAATAACTTTAATAAATAGCATTTGTTACTAGTAGATTATATGCACAATATTTAGGCAGTTAATCTCACCTCCTCTAATATACCTCAAAGAATAAATGAAGAAGACTTTCACTTGATTGTCATTTTCCTCATTTCGATATTTCAAAACTAGTACTAATAGCAGACTACATTTTACTGAATGCACAAAATATTACACATACTATTTCAAATTTCTAAGAAGTCTTAACCTAAACAGGGTTATTAATACCTCCTTTTCCAGAAAACTTTAGCTCATTCATTCACTATCAAAACAAATATGGGAATATAATATTAGTCTTTATATCTAACCCACTTCTACAGTGCTGTGCTCCAAGCTCATTTGTTTAATTTTGATATTACCAACTATCAACTTCCTTCCTTTATGGACTCAACAAGATATAAATTTTCCTCTAACATTATAATTATAATTTTATTCATTTTTTTCTTAAAAAGAAAAATTCTGTAATTTTTGACCTCTTAATACAGTGGTTTATACTTTACTTAAAAATCATGAGCCTAAATTAAACTGAATCCAAAACTTGCAAAATTCTTTCCTTAACCTGTTAGAAATTTTCACTAGAGGCCATGAGGACTATAACTTGTATACATGCATGCTTGCATGCTCAATTATGTCTGATTCTTTGCAACCCCATGGACTCCAGCACAGCAGGCTCCTCTGTCCATGGGATTCTCCAGGCAGGAATACTGGAGTAGGTTGTCATTTCCTCCTCCAGGGGATCTTCCCAACCCGGGAATAGAACCCATGTCTCCTGCGTCTCCTTCATTGCAGGCTGATTCTTTACCTCTGAGCCACCTGGGCTTCCAAAGTAACTTTAAAAGAAATGATCACTAATCATCCTGCATATGAAAATAAATGATTGTCTTATGTGGAAGAGAATAATAGAAAATATTAACAATCAGTGAGTATATCCCTTTGTCCAGAGGAAATTCACGGCAAAATTAATGTTCAATAAATCCTTTCATTTTTCAAAAAGCAGTGTGACAGTCATCACACATCTTATTCTTCCTCTATATACCTAAACAAATTGATGGGATATTAAAACAACCATATGAAGATCTAGGATGAAACCTTTCCTTTAATGAAAGCTTATCTTAGAATACATTTAACCTAATTAGCTAAGCCTGTTCTTTACAAGTAACTTTAACTGATAACTGACATCCTCTAATGTAGACCATACTGAGAATTTGCAGGTTGCTCACAGCGGGCATTGAGCTGGTCTTTAGAGATCTTGAGAGGCACACACATTTTGAGGGTCACCATCACTTTCTAGGGTGAATGTGACTGCCTGGAATGTCATGTACCTAGCACGTAACTTGAGAACTAAGAAAAGGAAGAATTTGATTATTGTCTTCTGGACTTGAATGATAGTTAAAATATATGTCAATTATTTTTCATGACTTCTCAATTTTATTGTGCTTTTTGTTATGAACGTTCTTTTGTGGTTAAGTCACTGTCTCCATTTTAAGGGTTACCATAGAATTGCATGCATGCATGCCAAGTCACTTCAGTCATGTCAGATTCTTTGCAAACCTATGGACTGTAGCCTACCAGGCTCCTCTGTCCATAGAATTCTCCAGGAAAGAATACTAAAGTGGGTTGCCATTCCCTCCTCCAGGGAATCTTTCAGATTCAGGAATCAAACCTGCATCTCCTGTGACTCCTGCATTGCAAGCAGATTCTTTACCATTGAGCCACCAGGGAAGCCCTGCCATAGGATTATTTACTGCTAGGTTCTAAAAGAGACCAGTCGTGCATGAAGCAAAAGACCTGTTTATCTAGATAAACTTTTGTTTTGCAAATGGCTTGTGATCAGACATTGTGCTGTTTTTTGTTTCTTAAAGAATAAAGGTTAAGGTAGAATGCTCAAATGGTATGAAATGCCTGGTGGGAGTGTTAGATTTCATCTTCTACCCCAGAAGCATGGCAGGCTCTGCAAAGTGAAGGTGTTGATTGCTTAGTCTTGTCTGACTCTTTGCTACCCCATGGACTGTAGCCCCTCCAGGATCTGTCGATGTGATTCTCCAGGCAAGAATACTAGTGAGGGTTGCCATTTCCTTCTCCAGGGGATCTTCCAGACCCAGAGATTGAACCCAGGTCTTCCGTATTGCAGCAGATTGTTTATCCTCTGAGCCACCAAGATAGCCTGATGGCTTCCCTAGTGGCTCTGTTACTTTTTCTTGTTTGCTTTTATTCTGATTATCATTATTATTTATTTTATTTTATGATTGCTAGTGAAATAATAGAATAGGATATGGACACAATCTACAAATTCTCTGCCCCTTTGCAGCTTTAAGTCCGGAGCTGAAGGTGGTTAGGTGAGAAGATTATAAAAGTCAGTTAAAAAAAAAGAAATACTGAGGGATAGAAAAACACAATCAACGAATTGGAAATGTCATCAAGGGGTGGGAGGATGAGAGAATATGTGTAGTGAAATTTTAAAGAGGTTGCCCAAAGTAGATTTTATCATGAATGGAAATACTCCAAAAAGCCTATATATAAACTGCTTGAATAAATTTTAAAAAAATGATTTATTTACCAAATAATTTTAAATGAACATGTACAATTTTTAGGAAAAGAAGAGACTGTGATTCACTGATTACTGATCTATCATCAGGATTTGATTATTTAATCTGATAATATCTATGGGGCCAAGCTATATATTAGGGAATCAATTCAAGAGGTTTATTTTTTTTCTTCAAATCCTGTGTCATATTGCTACTGGCTCAGATAAGAAACAAGCTTTTTTTCTAAATTAAGATATAATAAAAATCAGAAAAATGGTATCATTACCTTCTAAAGTTTATACCTAAATAACTTGCCTGGGCTTCCCTGGTGGCTCAGATGGTAAAGAATCTGCCTTCAGTGTTCGATCCCTGGGTCAGAAAGATCCCCTGGAGAAGGGAATGGCAACCCACTCCAGTATTCTTGTCTGGAAAACCCAGGGACAGAAGAGCCTGACACTCCATGGGGTCGCAAAGAGTCAGACATGACTGAGCGACTAACACACAACACAAACATGCAACTTGACTATCTTCCCACCTGCCCGAACATAAGGAAAGCATAAGGAAGCATATAAAAGGAAGAATATAAAAGCCTTTTCTAGACTGATGAAGCTGTTTTATTAATAGTAACATATAACAATAGGCAATTTAAACATATATGGAGACATTTAGCTAATTATCTTCAGACATCTTCACATAGTCCACCTTAGAAGTAAAGTGCTAAACTTATGCCTTGCATTTGCATTTAATTATTTCATCAAAGAGGGGAAAAAGGATGGGAGAATAGATAAAACAAGATGGCAAAATACTGAAGCTGAGTGACAGCCACCAATTTTAGGGGGTTCAATATGCCTTTCTTCCTACTTCTGTGGTATGTTTGAGATGTTTTATAATAGCTTATAAAAAATAAGGTCCTCATTTTAGAATATTTTGACTTATCATCAGGTGCTAAAGAAGTCATAAGAAATCACTGCTTTCTCATCCATTGAAGACATAAATTGCAAGTCCAATGTTTTAAATATTTCGAAATAAAGCAAACTTATAGTCAAATGACTCATTCATAATATCCATCTTTAAATTCTTTGTAAGCCAAAATAAAATACCCCATACTTTTTAAGGTAGTATATCAATATTTCATTTATATATGTGTCCCTATAGATAAGAAAATCATACTTCTTCCGTTCGAACTCTGTCCATATATATAACCACAGCCTATATTATGGAAGTGGGGTGAGCCTCGGCCTCATCTTGAATATTTCAGGTGCCCTAATTTTAGCACTGAATATCATCTTGAAACTCTCAACCTTGGTTTAAAATATAGGATCTCTCTGTATTCAATCCTGAAGCATGATGATTTAAGGTATTTATCAAAGGGGTCAGCTTTGACCTAATCTATACCCAGCAGAGAGCTTCCCTGGTGGCTTAGATGGTAAAGAATCTGCCTGCAATGTGGGAGACCTGAGCTCAATCCCTGGGTTGGGAAGATCCCCTGGAGGAGGGCATGGCAACCCAATCAAGTATGCTTGCCTGGAGAATCGCTATGGACAGGGGAGACTAGTGGGCTACAGTCCATGGGGTCACAAAGAATAGGCCGTGACTGAATGACTAAGGACACACACACACACACACACACATCCAGCAGAAGCATGATAGAAATAGCTTATTTGTTGTTGTTCAGTTGTTAAGTTGGTCCGACTCTCTGTGACCCCACAGACTGCAGCACTCCAGGCCTCCCTGCAGCTTACATGAGAGAGCAACTTTCCCATATTCTCTGGGCTAATGATGACCAGCAATCAAGGTGAAATCATCAGGAACAGAGAGGTGTTCAAACACACACCTATTGCTTAATCAGACACCTGGCCCTAGGTGGCAAATCTCAAGAACCTCTGCTTCTGACAACATCCAGCAACCAAAGACTGCCAACAACACAAGCAAGTCAAACAAAGTTAGATGTATTCTTGCATCTGAACAAAAGAACATATCAGAGGGAACTGTGGGATATCTCTGTAAGAATGAGTTGGAAAGGACTCAAGGGTTTGAGCTCACATCAGGTGGTTTTGGGGGACTGTTCAAGGAAGCAGAGTTAGTTCTTAATTGGATGCTCTCAGAAAGGGGACATTATTATGATTAAGTATCTTAATAATTTTTATCAGGAAGGGAAAGGTATAAAGCAGGAATGAAGCTGTGGTTAGTAAAGAAGCAGCATTCTGTCCTGTTTGCTGGTAGAGGGGGATATTTGGCAATTTTTGAGGTTTGCGTAGTGATTTGGTATTTGTTTGTGCTCAGACAAATACAAAAGAGGACTTCGTTTTTTCTCAAGTCACCATGTTCACTGAGCAACCTTGTCTGATGATGGTAATCTTTAAGATAGTTTATATTCTGTAACCAAACTGTAAGAGCCAGGCCATCTCCTAGCAACCTCAAGGTACAAATATTAAGTCTGGCTATTAGGGATTACTTTTCTCCTTTCTCAGAGTTCTGTCCTTCTATTAACTGGAAACATAGTATAGCCATTTATGTGCATCAAAAATGATTGATATTGACAATTTCATATAGTTCCACCTACATCAACTTAGATCAAAAGGATGTCATACTTAATCTACATTAGCTCAAAACACATGAAGTCTTTGTTATATTACAAAATTTAAATTAAGGATGCCCTTTTTAATAAAGAATAAATATACAGTAGGTTTCTATCAAGAACATGATCTATATTCTACAGCCTAATATAGTAGAAAGAACACATGTGAGCTTTGGAAGAGAGACCCTGGGTTGGGAAGATCCCCTGGAGAAGGGAATGGCAATCCACTCCAGTGTTCTTGCCTGGAAAATTCCATAGACAGAGAAGCCTGGCAGGCTACAGTCCATGGGGTCACAAAAAGTTGGACTACTGATCAACTGACACACATATAGCATATTACTTATATAACCTTGGAAAAATTTTGCAACCTTTCTAAATCTCTGTAGGATCATTTATAAAACATGCTTAAAAATACAAATTATTCAGTCAGTAAAAATTAGTTCTATCCTTTCCCTCCTAGGTATGCAATTTAAGACAAACTCCATTATGTTTGCTTAATGTTCACTATATAATTAGCTTAATGACCTCTTCCTAAAGAATATGTTTAAGATATACATTTTAAAAATTTCAAACAAATTAATGATTTCTGGTATCATAAAACTTTCTCTGTCTTTTATTTCCCTTCAGGGCCTAATGGTCAGGAGTTTCACACTTTCAGAAAAAAATGTAGTGGACAATGAAATAGTTGCTTCACATTTCCATCATACTTTATTATTTGGAAGCTCTCTTTTATCATTTCAAACATCTTCTATGCATGTTTCTATTTTACAAAGTTGCCTCATATTGTATTTGAAAATTAGCTGTGTGATTTTTTAATGCCAATCCTGTAAACTTTCCCTCCAAATGCAAATAAAACTCAAGAAGATAAACAAAATGATTGACCATTTCAATAATCATGTCATGTCTATTGTATTCAGCATATAACCTTAATGAACATATATATATATGTCATATATATCAGAGCATAATTTTGTATGCACTTAACACATTTGTAGGATTTAGAAGATGGAATTATAATTTCTAACTGGTCAAAATTTGGGGGGATTTATGAGAGGAGGGTTAGTTGGGCAAATTCCAGCTAACATTGCTCTGGTTGGCCTTGACTGGTGGGTTGACATCAACTGTCCTTTTCATCCTGATGACTTGGCTGTTAGTGTCTCTTCCACAGTGGATTCTCTCTGCTGTAATAAAAAATAAAACACAATCTGCTCATTCCCATAAGTCTACTTGGATACCATTTTCCCAGACTTCTTTGCATCTTCATCAAGGCTCCTGACAACCTAGCTATGTTATTTGCTCTTGCTTCCCAGGTGGCACTAGTGGTCAAGAACCTGCCTGCCTTTGCAGGCAGATGAGATGTGGGTACAATCCCTGGGTCAGGAAGATCCCCTGGAGAAAGAAAGGCATGGCAATTCATTACTGTAATCTTTCCTAGAGAATCCCATGCAGAAGAGAGCCTGGTGTGCTACAGTCCATAGGGTTGCAAAGAGTCGCATGCATGAGTCTATGAGTATACTTACCTCAGGCCACTTCTCTCATTACATAAAGTAGATGCTCCATCTGCAATTTGACGCACTGACAAGATTTCCACTACCCACTTCTGTCCCAGCCACACAAGTCACTGCAGTGTAACATCTAGGCTGTCCTGCGCTTAGTCACTCAGTTGTGTTCACTCGGTTATGTTCGACTCTTCAAAACCCCTGGACTGTAGCCTGCCAGGCTCTTCTACCATGGGGATTCTGCAGACAAGAATACTGAAGTTGGTTGCCATGCCCTCCTCCAGGGGATCTTCCCAACCCAGGATTGAACCCTGGTCTCCCGCATTGCAGGCAGATTCTTTACTATGTGAGGCACCAGGGAAGCACTATCATCTAGTTCAGTTCAGCTCAGTCACTCATCGTGTCTGACTCCTTGTGACCCCATGGACTGCAGCACATCAGGCTTCCCTGTCCATCACCAACTCCCGGAGCTTACTCAAACTCATGTCCACTGAGTCAGTGATGCCATCCAACCATCTCATCCTCTGTCGACCCTTTCTCCTCCCACCTTCAATCTTTCCCAGCATCAGGGCCTTTTCCAATGAGTCAGTTCTTCGCATCAGGTGGTCAAAATATTGAAGTTTCAGCTTCAGCATCAGTCCTTCCAATGTATATCCATGACTGATTTCCTTTAGGATGGACAGGTTGGATCTCTGCAGTCCAAGGGACTCTCAAGAGTCTTCTCCAACACCACATTTCAAAAGCATCAATTCTTTGGCGCTCAACTTTCTTTATAGTCCAACTCTAACATCCATACACAACTACTGGAAAAACCATAACTTTGACTAGACAGACCTTTGTTGGCAAAGTAATGTCTCTGCTTTTTAATATGCTCTCTAGGTTGGTCATAGCTTTTCTTCCAAGGAACAAGTATCTTTTAATTTCATGGCTGCAATCACCATCTGCAGTGATTTGGGAGTCCCCAGGAAAAAAAAAAAAATTCTGTCACTGTTTCCATTGTTTCCCCATGTATTTGCCATGAAGTGATGGCACCAGATACCATGGTCTTAGTTTTCTGAATGTTGAGTTTTAAGCCAAATTTTTCACTCTCCTCTCTCACTTTCATCAAGAGGCTCTTTAGTTCTTCTTCACTTTCTGCCATAAGGGTGGTGTCATATCTGAGGCATACCTGAAGTTATTGATATTCCTCCCAACAATCCTGATTCCAGCTTGTGATTTATCCAGCCCGGCATTTAGCATGATGTACTCTACACATAAGTTAAATAAGCAGGGTGACAATATACACCCTTGACGTACTCCTTTCCTGAATTGGAACCAGTCTGTTGTTCCATGTCCAGTTCTAACTATTGCTTCCTGCATACAGATTTCTGAGGAGGCAGGTAAGGTGAACTGGTTGGAGTAGTCAATAAAGCAGAAGTAAATGCTTTTCTGGAATTCCCTTGGTTTTTCAATGATCCAGTGTATATTGGGAATTCGATCTCTGGTTCCTCTACGTTTTCTAAATCGAGCATGAACATCTGGAAGTTCATGGTTCATGTACTGTTGAAGCCTAGCTTGGAGAATTTTGAGCATTACTTTGCTAGCATGTGAGATGAGTGCAATTGTGTGGTAGTTTGGACATTCTTTGGCATTGCTTTTCTTTGGGATTGGAATGAAAGCTGACCTTTTCCAGTCCTGTGGCCACTGTTGAGTTTTCTAAATTTGCTGGCATATTGAATGAAGCACTTTCACATTATCATCTTTTAAGATTTGAAATACTCTAGATGGCAAGCGTATAGAGTACTTGCCAATTCTTGCTCAACTTCTCCAGTTGATGTAAATGTCATCAAGGACAAATGTTTTGCTCTGTAGAATGTTTAAATACATTCCAAGTCTCTTTGGGTATGACCATGAAGAAATTCCGTGAATATGAACTGTTTCTGCTAAATTCTTGATGTGTATTAAAAAGAACACATTCATATGATTGCTACTTACCATCCACTTATCATAGGCTGTGTTCTTCTTTAGTAAAGAGACAGTATCCAGCACAGTAGCTGAAATGATTAAGCTGAAAGCTAATCATTCATTAAGTGGATAGTATTTCATTGTCATATGAAGTGATTCATCTTATTTTTGCAGGAGCCAAACTGGTAAATTAAATGGGAATATGATGAGGAGGAACATTCTTGCATCTTTGAGGGCACCATTGAATTCTGTCTTTTCCCCCAGGGGATGATATTTTCTTTGACTTACCTTCTTGCCTAGGAGAGTTAGAGAAGTTACAGTGATTTTTATGCAGCCTTTCCTACCATAATAGCTTTTATTCTATTGCTATTACTCTATACATTTATTTCTATATTTCTAATTTCTATATTACTCTATAGTTCTTTCTCCTGAGTCAAAGAACCAATATGAAAATTTTGACAATTGCTAAGTATGCCTATTTCAATGATGCATTGGGAAGTTGGAAATAGCCACCAAATTTCCTACTGTGAACTGTACCTGAATGAGAACTCCATTTGTTACCTGATTCACACGTGACCCTACTCTAACAGAGGTCTATATTGCTACATTGGTACCATGAGTCCCCAGATACTAGAGACAATTTGAACCCATAATCTAACATCCCTTGAAAGATATACACGTTTGCCTTCCCCTGTCGCACAGAGTCGGACACAACTAAAGTGACTTAGCAGAGTATATGATTACTTAAGTAAATAGCTATAATCTTTGGATCTGAGAATTGACTCAGGTTTGGAAACTAGACAAGGATTCATGAATAGCCATTGGAGTAATTAATTTCAGCCTTTTGCTTATTTTTTTCTTAACTCAATTATATCTAGTAAGCAATCACTTTGTTAGCTGCTCACCTGTCATGCTACTAGGACACCATGTTATAATTTCATGTTGTGTGAGTGCTCAGTTGTGTCTGACTCTTTGCTACCCCATGGACTATAGCCCATCAGGTTCCTATGTGCATGGAATTTTCCAGGCAAGAATGCTGGGGTTGGTTGCCATTTCCTTCTCCAAATATAAACATTACCATGTGTAAAATAAATAGCTAGGTGGAAGCTGCTATGTAACACAGGGAGCTCAACTAGGTGTCTTTGATGACCTAGAAGGGTGGGATGGGGGGAACAGGAGGAAGCCTCAAGAGGGAGGGAGCATGTGTATACATGTAGCTGATTCATGTTGTTGTACAGCAAAAACTAATATGTCATAAAGCAGTTATCCTATAAATAAAAATTTTTAAAAAATGCACACTCAGGAGAAATGATCATTCTAGGGATCATCAATTTTGTTAATCATTTCAAGGAACAAAATTTTCAGTTTCTCAATTTTTCTCTTCTGGGTATTTCTTTTCTATTTTATTTTTTATTTATTTTTCTGCTCCATATTGTGCTCTTACTTCTACTTCCTTTAGGTTTCATTTATTTCGCTAGTTTCTTGATAGGTTACCATGGATCACTGATTTTTAGTCTTACCTTTTTAAACATAGACATCTAATACTACAAAATATTCTTCTGAGTATTGCTTTAGCTAAATCTTGTAAGATTTGATATGTAACATCTTTGTTGACAATTGGTTCAAAATCTTCTAAAATTTTATTATGATTTCTCATTTGACCTATTAAGTATAGTGGTGATTTACAAACATTGGCAGACCTTTTGATTAAAAAAAAAAAAAAACTTTTGTTACAAATTCCTTTTTATTTCTTATTTGCTTTAACTGTGTTCAGAAAACATATTTTGAATTATTTCAGCTTTTGAAATTTTTGTTTTATGCTTAATCTGCATTCAAAAAAGAATGTATATGTTTTGTCACTTTTGAGTGCAATTTAAATATATTTCATTTAAGTCAAAAATTATTTTCTTCAGGTCTCAGTTCTACTGTATTCTCACTGGTATCTGGTATTTCAACAGCTTTTTGTGAAAATTTAACAGAATATTTAAATGTGGATATGTTACAGTAATAGCAGTAATTATGAAGAAAAATTTTGGTAGATTTGACTTCGTAATTAAAAACATATTGTAAACAAAGCTAAAAAGAAAACAACAGACAGGAAATATCTACAATGAACAAACTGTTCATTACTATCCTTAATACGTGTTTCCTGGGTGACTCAAATGGTAACGAATCTGCCTGCAAAGCAAGAGACTTGAGTTTAATCCATGAGTTGGGAAGATCCCCTGGAGAAGGAAATGGCTACCCATTCCAATAGTCTTTCCTGGACAATTCTATAGACAGAATGAGTCTGGAGGGCTACAGTCCATGGGGTGGTAGAGTCAGATTTGACTGGGAGACTAACACTTTCACTTTTCATTTTCATCCTTAATATACAAAGAAATAAATGCATACATAACTACAATTTTTAAATGATGAGATATAATTGTTGTCGACGTTTAATTGCTAAATGGTGTCCTACTATTTTACGACCCCAGGCTCCTTTCCCAGGCAAGAATACTGGAATGGATTGCCATTTTCATCTCCAGGGCATCTTTCTGACTCAGGGGTTGAGCCTGTCTCCTGGATTGGCCGGTAGATTCTTCACTGTTAAGCCACCCAGGAAATACAATTAGTCAATAAATATTTGACAAATTATTTACCTCATGAGTAGTCAAATAGATGCGAACAAAATTATATTTTTTGACCTTTCACTTTGATAAAAAGTATAAAGATAGCCACCATAGTGGCAAAAACTTCCAGAAACAAGTTTTGTTTTTAAATTTTTTAACCCTGCTGGTGGAAATGCAAATTGCTACAACCTTTCTGGAATGCAGTTTTGTATTAAAATCCTTATAAATGTGAGTTCAATCTGGCAAGAAAATAGAGCTATATGTCTAAGAGTGTAACCTCTGCAGCCACTTGGCATAGGTTTGAATGCCAGCTCTGCACTTATGAACTATCTAATCTTGAGCAATTCAGGAGACTCTATTCAGTTCTAGTGTGCATATTTAAATATTTCTTAGAAATTAATTGGCAACATTTGGTTTCTTTTTAAATTGTATATAATAGTGGTGTTTCCTACAATTGATGGCCATTGAATCAAATGTGATCTTAACATTTTTATGCATCAGTATTCTGGGTAACTACCTCATCTGAAGATCAGATGAGCAAAAATGTATAAAGCAAGCATTGAGTAAATACATTTAAAGCATTTGTAAACTATTATCATTCTGTCATTATACTGTCAGAAAACTTAGTCTAAGATGTAATTAAAGATCTATGTGTATACATATTTGCCATAGTGATTTATATAATAGATTGACAAAAAAAGGAGTAATCAAAATGCACAAAAAGGATTGGTTAAATAAATGATGGCAGTAAATGAGGTAATAATATATGTCCCTAATAAACACATTCACTTATTTATTCAATTATGTTCAAAGTAGATGATTATGTTAAAAATAGCTACAGACTACATATTTACTATAAAATCATTTTGCAAACAAATAGTTAAGATATATATACTCATGTATCTTTTAGGAAAATAAGTGGAATGATAGAGCAAGGTAGAGGTATATTACTAATTAGTCACATTTTATGTGACTTTTTTTCTCATCTGTAACTGTAAAATTTCCTCCCTTGATCCTGTATTACTGAATCTAATTTTAAAATGATAATTCAAATAAGTATCTTTTACAAGTTACTTTGCATGTGGCAAGAAATATTTTTGACTCGGCTTGGCAGGAAAATGAAGATTTGAAATTCCTTTCATGGATCTGAGCAAGAGAGAAGAAAAGTGACTTTACTCTTTTAGGTATTCCTACCACACCCCACATACCAGGTCCCCACAGCACCCCACAGCTCCCAAGTGCCGAATTAATGTTTGTTGGAGGATGAAAGGGGAGAAATAGCTCAAACTCTCCACCTGCAGAACAATTACAATTAACTGATGGCTCAAGTGACGGTTAGCATTTTTTAGCAATAAGATATTTTTTTAAATTAAAGCATATACTCTATTGTTTCTTTAGACATAATGTTATTGCACATAATAGATTACAGGAAAGCACAAATGTAGCTTTTATATTCACTGGTATAAAGCCTTTTAAAAATGTATGATGCTGTGAAAAATCACAAGGAAGTGGAAGGGTTTCATAGATGAAATGTGTGTAGTTATTTATCAGGACAAAAGGAAAGAGACTTTACCTCTTTTCTCACAACTTTTTGACATATTTTATAGCTTGCATATCTTTGTGTGTAAGCAGTTGAGAATCATTCAATGAAATAAAGGTGGGGCAGATTAGTTGATTAACAGGCTTCAAGGAGAAATTTGCTGATGGTTCATTTGAGTTTTTTTCATTTACCAAACACTCATCGATCCTTACCAGGTGCCAAGCAAAGTGCTAGACGGATATACAAGGTGAACAAGACAATGTTCCTACCTCCGTAGAGATTATGTCTCAGAGGAGCACTGAGACAGTAAACAATACGATTACAGATTGGATGTGTACAATGAAGTACGTACCCAATGTGCTCCCAAAAATAACAGCAGGGGCTCAGGGTGAACAGTGAGTTCTATAAAGAAGGGTCTAGAAGGCCTTTCTGAAGACTCAATATTTAAACTGAAGCCTGAGAAATGAGCACCCTCCCATGCAAACTGCCAGGGGCATGAGTTCAAGGTAGAGACACAGAAAGAGGAAAGAAGAAAATTGTGAAGCTCTTGGAACTGGCAGAACATATAAAGAGCACAGACCAAAAAAAAAAAAAAAAAAAAAATTGAAGTGATAATAGATGGAAGAATAAACCTCAAGGCTGTTTGAAGAATAGGTAGTATATTTTGAATATTGTCTTTTGAATTTAAGAAGAATTTTGTTACAAAAAGTGAGACCATATTTTGACATTTATACCTTTTCTTATTTAAAATAAGCCTTATCAGATCTCCAAAGTAAATGAAGTTTGAACACAGCAAGATGCAAAACTGCATGCCATCATCCATCTTTACATGTGTAGAATATTCTGGAATGATACATAAGAAACTGGTAACACTGCTTCCCCAAGGAAGGAAACTGGATAGCTGTAGAAGGAAGAACATTTATGATTTTGTAACATTAATTTTGCCTCGTACTCTTATGTTACATTTAAGAAAAAATTATTAGTTTTTTCAAAATATTTAAAAATTAATTATTTTTAATGTGTCATTATGGAGATTCAGTCCAAACTTGCTTAATTTTGTTCTGATTTCCCATTGGTCTCTTTTAAGATGAAGGCATATTACAGAGAGGCTTTTAGTGCAATACAACTGAGATGTAATCTCCCCTTTAAAAGTGTACTCTTCTATCAAAGACCCTTTAGAATAGTCAGGGTAGTTTTACTGATTTAAAAAGGATTTTTGCTAGTTAGCTTCTGATCAGCTTTTTATTTTGTGATTTTGTAGTAGTTTGAGTGGGCAAAGTTGAGAGTCAATCTAAGATGCCAGCTCCAAGCCTCCAAACCAATGTTACTGGCAGTAATAAGGAGTCCAATTCTGGGTCTTGAATCTCCTCTTCACCTTTCTCCTTTGCATTCTCTGTCTGAGGTGAAGTGAAAGCCGCTCAGTTGTGCCCAACTCTTTGCGATCCCATGGGCTACACAGTCCATGGAATTCTTCAGGTCACAATACTGAAGTGGGTAGCCTTTCCCTTCTCCAAGGGATTTTCCCAACCCAGGGATCGAATCCAGGTCTCCTGCATTGCAGGAGGATCAGCAGCTGAGCCACCAGGGAACTCGGAGAATACTAGAGTGGGTAGCCTATCCCATCTCCAGGGGATCGTCCAGACCCAGGAATGGAACCAGGGTCTCCTGCATTGCAGGCGGGTTCTTTACCAACTGAGCTACCAGGGAAGCCCTCTGTCTGAAACATAGATGTAATTGCAGAAACTAAATCAACTTCTTGGATAACAGGATGGAAGTGATATTTGAAGGCTGGATAGAGTAAAGCGTGTGTCCCAACACTGTGAAGGTGCCATGTCAATCATGAACTGCTTAAGATCAGATGCATGAGAGAAAACGTATCTTGTTTAAACTGCTTTATTTTTGTTAATTTTTTTTTTTGTTACAGCAGCTTAATTGTGTCTTAAGTAATAACAGGTTCTCTGTACCCAAGGAAGTCATAATCAAAGAGAGAGAAACAGGCTTATAAATGACTATAATATTATGGACAAGTCCTTTAGTTACAGTATATATTTAGTATTCCAGGGAAGAAAGAGCTAGTAACACTGATTAATCAAGAAAATGTTTACAGGAAAAAAAAAATACTTTTACTTGTCTTAATGGATAAATAGTATTTCCCTAGATATAAAAGAAGGTAAGAATATTCCTGGAAAGGAAAATCAAATATAAAAATTCCCAAGTCTTGACAAGACATGTCTTGCATTGAAAGTATTGGAAAGCACATTATGACTGACATTTGAGATATACAAGGGAAGAATGGTAACAGATACTAAGTTGGGTAAAATTTTAATGGCAAATAAACTAGGTTTTTTTTTTCCTTTAGGTGATGGGGAACCAGCAAGATTCATAAACAGCAGAGTGACACCATCAGATTTGTTTCTTAGGAAGTTGCCAACTTCCATCTCTGATGGCAATTTGAAAGATAGATGGATTGGAGGAGGAAGAGATGTGTGAGAGCAAGGCTAATTTTAACTTCATGGAGAGTGTGTAACTTGAACAAGAAGACATACATTTTTCATATTGGCTGATTAATTATTAAGTATGTACAAGAAAACTGATCTTAACCATTTTTTGTTTTTATTCTGTATTTACATATTAAAAATATTAATAAAACCCTTATGAAATGTATTAAAATAATTAACAGAAGTAATAAATATGAATGAAAATGATATATATGTATTTATACATGTACATATATGTACAGAGAGAGAAAAAATAGTAGGTAGATATAGTGTAAGCTTTGCATGTGTGTTTATATATGGATATCATTAATAAATGAACTTCCAAGAAAAATCTACATGTGTTCTGATCTGTGTGGAGGTAGAAGCAGAACCAACCTAATAATTGATCTGTCCTGTCAGATAAGCATACCAGGAGAAGACCAATTACACCAAGACCAAATTATACTTTTCAATTACACAGGTGAATCAATCCAACTCAACATGTCAAAGCATAAAAAAATGTTTTAGAAAAGACAGGCAACATACTAAATTTCCCTACCCATTACCTAGAAGTAAGTACTACTTGGAAGAGTAAAATGTCATTCTGTCAATATCCCTGAGCTTATGAAGGTTTCCCAACCCCATCCATCAGTGAGCCTTCACTTCACTCTCAAATACTTCCCCAAATATATTACCTTATGAATGATCTTTGAAATGTTTTTGAATTCAAGAAAATAAAGCAATAATAAAATAACAACGTTTAGAGACCTATCAATGTTCCCACTAAACATACCCTCGTCTTCCTGTTTCAGTGTTTTATGCTTCATTTTTTTTAAACCTTGCCTTCCTGACTTCAGGTGTGTGGTGCATAGGGTGTGGTAATGCATCAAACTATATAATATTCAAGCCAGTAGGGTAAAAAGAAAAAAAAAAACTTCTCTATGTAGTTATGGTATTGTGACTCAAAAGCTAAAGAGGAATAAGGAGTCAGATGAAACAGGAGTAGTAATTTGGACCAGATCACACAGAAGTTTCAGACCAACTTCAGGTTTTGGTCTTCATCCTGATAATAATGGGATGCCAGTGAAAGGCTGTAAGCCAAAGAGTATAATAATCAGGGTTGCATCCTTTTAAAGATCTGTCTGGCTCCAGTTAGGGAAATGGGTTACATGACAATAAGGAGAGGAAAGGACAATAAGAAAGGGAGAAAAAGACGGCTTCAATTAGGCTGTAAAGAAAGCGGAGAAATGGACACAAACTAAAGTGATCTCAGAAGTAAAACTGACAGAACTTTGTGAGAGATTAGATAAGGGGAATACGAATGGGGAGAAGTTGAGGATAATAATTCATATTGTATGTATTCACAAAACATTTTCTATTTATTTCACTTGACCTTGATACTGCAGGAAAAAAATGACAATTGTTATTATTCTCAAGCTTACAGAGGAATAAACAGAGACTAAAAAAAGGTAAGTGACTTAACCAGAGTCTTATGCAGCTATTATTATTTGGAGCTTGTACTTGAACTCAGAAATTCTCTCTTCAAATTCAGGATGCTTTCTATTGAAAATCCACCCATCTGTCCTTTTATGAGAAGCTAGTCCCTGAAAAGGCCCTTGGATCACAACTGGGTACCAATTTATCTACTCACCTCTCAATTCTAATCTCTCTGGGCAGGGAGCCCAATCAATTTGGCAAGAACTTCAAAGCAAAGAAAGGCAAGGCCACAGCCACACAGCATTCAAAAATGAAGAGAAAACAAAACAAAGAGAAAAAGAAAAGCAGAGAACCCTTTTGCCCCATGATCACCTCTAAAAGAAATCATGGTTGGACCTGGTTAAATGGCGCCTAAATGTTATGTCACCAAAGCTGCTGAATAATAACAATAGAAGTTAATTCCTCTCTAAAGGCAGCAAGCTCAAATTGCAGGCATCCAGAGCATTAGTCTCAGGCTGATGTGCTGATGACTTTCTTATACATAAATAAAGTTAAATAATACAAGCCTTTCAACTCTTAGCATAACCTTTGTGAAGCACTGAATTACTGAGAGCAAACTGATGCACTAGAGCTAGCTTGATGGAATTTCGGTGGAAAGATTTCTACCTTCATGGCTGAGTACCTAGTCACATGGAGTGATTGGGGTAAGTAAGTTTCAACTCTTGATCAGGAAGTGAAGAAGGCCGTGCATGGTATAACTTCAGTAATTTTGGAAATTTCTCCATCTAATAAATGTATAACCTAACTTTGGAAATAAAATATTACTGGTACAGTCGAAACTACCAGTAAATTCCTCCCTGATTTGATCTGCCTGTCATCAAATAGAGAGACTTCTACCTTGAATTCTGTGTTATTCATTCTCTTGCCTTTTTATACTCACACCATATAGGTATGTATTCCTAAGCATGTGTTACTTTATTGTTCTTTTTCTGAATTGTGTTTTTCAAATTAAATCATAATACAGACTGTTTTCTGTGATTTGCTTTTCAAATTCAAAAATGTTTTATTTATTTTAAAATGTAAGCCATTGGCCAACTTCAGCATTGGATGATTTTATTATTGGTGATATATTACTTGCAAAATACCTCAAAACAAATCTTGACAAAACTAAACACAGTGACATTGAACTTGAGAATTCATCAGCCTGAAGGAATACAGCAATCAAAAGAATTATGATCATGCTAAAAAAACAATTCTTATCCAGTCAGAGAAAAAGCTACTCGTCTCATTCCCGATCTAAAACATTCCGCAGCCTGGTCATCTTGTCATTACTAAGGCTCCAGCAGGGGGATGAAGGATTCAACTTGGTCTTCATCAAGAAGTGTTGGAAACTGTCTTGAAAGGAACCTGCCTTTAAAAGTCTGAGCAGAGACTGGGAAAAGAAGCAGAAGTGTGAAAAATGTCAAAGTTCAAAGAGATACATGCACCCAATGTTCACTGCAACACTATTTACATTAGCCAAGGCATGGAAGCAACCTGAATGCCCATTGACAGAGGAATGGATAAAGAAGATAAGAAGATGTGGTACATATATATATGCACCATTATATTATAATGGAATATTACTCAGCCTTATAAAGAATGAAATAATACTATTTGCAACAACATGGATAGACCTAGAGATTGTCATACTGAGCGTGTACGTCAGACAGAAAAGCAAATATCATGATATTGCTTATACATGGAATCTTAAAAAATGGTACAAATGAACCTATTTACAAAACAGAAATAGAGTCACAGATGTAGAAAACAAGCATGATTATTGGGGGGAAGGGGGAGGATGGACAAATTGGGAGATTGGGATTGACATATACACACTGCTATATATAAAATAGTTAACTAAAAAGAACCTACTGTATAGCACAAGCAATTCTCTTTGATATTCTGTAACAAACTATATGGAAAAAGGACCTTAAAAAGAGTGAAGGTATATATACATATATATATGTATATATAACTGATTCACTTTTCTGTACAGCAGAAACTAACAGAACATTGTAAACCATCCATACCCCAATAAAAATTAATAATAAAAGAAGAGGTGGAAGGAACTTGACCTCTGAAAACCTGAGCAAAGACGGAGAAGAAACAAGTGGTCTGCTTTTCCAAGGGCTCCTGGGAGCTATCCCTGGTGCTGGCCCAGAATCAACGCCTCTTAACACCAATTGTGGGTACTTTGTCTCCAGCAAGAGTTCACTAATGACCTGTGGTAGACGAGGTCTCAGTTGGTGGAGCTGCTGGAGCTGACCAAAGCCCTCATTTCAGCTCTGCAGTGATTGCCCTGTGTTCTGGGCCCCGGATCTCTACCACCCTCTCCCTTTTCCCCATGGGTACCACATCCCTCCTTGGGTACCACCAATAACAGTCCCATAGCCATATCTTGAAGGGCTACTATCGCTAGGCACTGGCTAATTATTGATATTAATCTCGCTCTCATCTAGTAAAAAAAAAAAAAAAAAGCCCTATATGAGAGTATTTATTTTACAGATGAAGAAGTCTTAAGAACAGATGAACTCAAAGTTATATATCTCTAAAGAGGCAAGTATTGACAATATTTGCCTGACTTCAGAGTGATAATCATTTCCCTACTTCTTTCACTAGATGCTGCCTGAACTGTACTTTTTTTCCCCCTGGAATCCCTGAAACTCCTACTCTTTCATGAGACATGATTACTTTAGGCTGAATTATAGTACCACCATTTAGATACATCTTTCTTGAAAACATAGCTAACACATATTGAATATTTTATATTTGCCAGGCACTGTTCTAAGCATTTGCCTGTCATCCTCACATCCACCCTATGAATGAAGATTTTATACTTTTCCCCACTTTATAGATCAGAAAACTGGAGCACAGAGATGCCAGGATTTGAATGCAGACATTGGAGTCCAGAGCCCATATTATTAAGTAGTGAGCTACATTGCTTTCCTTTATCTTTAAACATCATCTTTGGTTAAATTGTTTCATGGAGAATCCTGTCTAAGTACTTCTAATTTTATTTTTAAAAATAATAAGGTCATGTTATTACTGTAAGATTGCTTTAGAAATTAACTTAGGAAGTAAAACAGAATGATTCATTTTCCTAATGGCCTTTTAAACGAAAAATTAATTATTAAATAAAACAGTTTAATATTATAAATTAATACAGGCAAAATGGTGAAACATCCAACATCTGGCTATTAAAAGTAAATTGAAATATTGTAAGAATCAGATTTGAATGCACATTGAAAAACAGAAATGGCAAATGATATCATATTGGAAGCTAATTTACATATCCTTTCTAACAGTCTCCCTTTTGTTTTAAAATTTTTATATTTTTTAGTGACTTTGCAATAAATTACAAAATGTCAGGCTTTTTAAAATCAATTCAAACAGAATGTCAAACCAGTAGGTTTCATTCAGGGCCACGGTAGCTCCTTTGGCAGTTTCCTCTTTCTCCCTCATTTTTGAAAACCCTCAATCACTGCTGTTTCTGGTCTCAGCATTCACGACACAGCTGAAAAGGAAGCCCTTTTCAGAGACAGAGAGGCGTTGCCTCCATGATGAACCTGAAATGCCCTCAGGTTGTGGCAAGGAGAGTTGAGCATTTGAACCCAGATAGCCCGCGGTTTTGTTTTGTTTTTTTCTTTTTAATTAAAGTGCACCATTCATGCTACATACTGCCTGCTGCACCATTTATTTAAACAATAAGGTATACCAGAGAAGGTAAACAATAATAATAATAATACAGAAATAACAATGTGTCCATAAATAATACAGGAAGCCACCTGGCCCCAGCACCATCATGAACTACGACTACAATATACATATTTCTTATGCAGTTTTATGCATGACTTCATTTCTATGGTTTGCACTTCACTGCTCTGTTGTGTCACTCTCCCAATAAACCTATACATCACACAGAGTGAAATATGTTCACGGTCTCTTTACTTGACGAAAAAAAAGGAGCAGTGTGGTTTAGAAGAGTGAGCTCTGAATCAGCAGCCCAAAGATTTGAACTTGAGTCCCAGCCCTGCCACTCTCTGGATTCCGGATGTTGGGTGAGTTGCACCTCCTCTCTGCAATTCTATTTTCACTCCAATGAGACAACTCGGTCCATGTCCTATAGTCCTTGTGGTAACGTATTGAGCTAATTCATGAGAATGCATTCTGAAAAATTGTTATATGTAAGAGAAATCTTTGCAATGGAATCTAAGAACTCTACAAATAAATAAATAAACAGCTTTACTGCTTTTACTGTACAAATTTACAAATCTTTACTTTTCCTGAATTGACTTACAGATCCATTTGTGCATTCCTGGTATTTCTTTGCAGTTTATTGCCATTTAAAACAATATGTTTATCTAAAAAGGATGAAGGTTTTGGGAGTTTCTTCCAGACATTATATTTCAGGAGTGATAAAGATTGCAAAGTATATGCTTAGGCTTGAATCATGTCTTCATTTTTCTTCAATGAATTATAATTTCACTTTTAAATACTACAAGTAATGTGGGCAGAGGAAAAAAAAAAGCAAAGCAAAAATGCAAACACATGTTAACAGACAGTAGTTTTTAATCATTCCATATCTTATCTGTCTTTGGAAGTCAATCTAATAAGAAAGTCATTATCTAACTTGTTCTATGTTACCAATAATTCTGTCTTTTAAAGAATTTAGACCTAGTGCATTTTCTGGTAAGTTTTTGGATCCATTCCTTTACAATGTCAGTGATATTAAAGTCACTGTATGTCTTGGAAATGAGAGGTTGATTTTAACTAAAAATTTTGCATCTTTAGTGCTATTGGAACTTATCTTTTCTAATAAATTTTTTCCCTAAAACTTTCATAATATCCAAAGTCATACAAAGCCTGTACAGAATGTTAGGAAAATAAATATTTTCTAAGCATTCATGATCCACGTGCTACATTAGGACTGTAAATTAAGGGCTGCTGTGTTGAAAAAATCAGCCTTCCATATCACAGTTTTCCTCCACGAATGAGGCAAGAGTCAGCCAGTAAATATATGTGGTCAACCTCAGATTTGCCTCACTGGGAGTTCACATGTATTTTTAACTGCCTTCAATTGTTAATGTATTCCTCAAATGAGATGCATCACCTTGAAGAATGACTTTTTGCCCCCTGGGAATAAGCCAAACAAGTATTTCATTCGCTATGATAATCAGTTCTACCTTCAGCAACATATAAACCCAAATTTAATAGGCACTGGTGATTAGGCTTTAAGTCAGAGAGTCATCACTGTCCACTGTAAAAAAATAATAAGAAAAAATACAAATTATAAAGAATTTGCCTTCAGGAGGCCTTGTTAGACATAATGGGACCATAACTATTTCAGGAGACTGTGAATAAATGTTTTTCCTTCTCATTATAGACATTTTTGAATCACCAATTATCGGTGATAAGAAAGACTTTCTTAACTCATCCTAAAGATAGCTTAGGTCATTTGTTTTGTCCATTTAGTGTAGAAGAGTCTTGAAAGAAAAAAAAAGAGGAGTACTTAACATAAAACACTTATTTCAGTTTTTTAAAATGTTTAAAACAGTATAGAGCCATTCAAAGGGATAGATAAATTTGATCTTATCCAAACCTTCCACTGTCAAAATTATCTAAAGCTTTTTCTCCAACTTAAACTTTGCATTGAAATCAAAAAGAATTGTACAGGACATTATGGAAAATAACAAATCAACCCTTAAATCAGCAACTTAGGTTGTGGACAGTAAATGATACAGTGGTTCCACTTTCTTGGAACTGAGTAGTGGAAGAAAATGAAGAAAGATACTACTGACAAGGAAGGATGATGGGAGCAGGCTAGCATTATGAATGATATGTTAAGTGATTGGCTCCGATGGAATCATGGGATTGCAGCTGCCTTTTGCAGAAGCTGATTTTCATTCTTATTGTTCACCTCATAAGACACCAACATATGGGAGGGGGAGGGGAGAGAGAGTAGCTATGCGTACATGCTTTCCCTATATACATATATATATACATATTCAGAAATATTCTGAACATTTGCCCAGGTATATAGAGTGGTAGGAATAAATGTCTAATGCCAAAAATATAACTCTTGTCAGCAAGGTTTATTAGTTTTAATATTCATGTATACTTTCCGCATTCTTTCCTGTGAATTGATTGCCATATTCCTTTTTGTTTGATAAAATCAAAGATATATAGGTATATAGATATTCTTAACTCCAAAAAGCGTGAAATAATAATTCAGTACTCTAATAATTTATTGAAGATAATAACAAAGACATGCTATAGGCTGCTTTGATATGCTTAGATATGCAGTCTATATATTTCTTTCTTCAATCTCGCAGACACTGCTTGATTCATTTGGTCTGCCTGATATGGTTTTGTGTGTGGTTTGTTCGTGTGTGTGCCCACATGCATGCACTGTCAGAATGAAGGTAAGGGGGAAAGGAGCTAAAGATGGACCAGCAATCAGAGAAAAGGACTGTTATATGATGCAGTATATCAGAAACACAGGCATAAAATTAAACAAAATGCTGGAGTCAAAGAGTTCATTGACTAAGATTTTTTTTAACTACATAGGTGTGATTAACTTAGAGCTTCTTTAAATGTCAATTCTTTTGTGCACCAATGCTTAAATTTATAACATGACTCATGTTATAACTGTTGTTATTATGAATTTCTGGATCCAAAATATCTTCAATATACCCAACAATTTATTATTTTTTGCATTTTTAGAAATCCAAATAAGCAAATTAGTACCCTGTCTCTATAACGGTTATTCCTTCAAAGGAAAAATATAACAGTAATCACTAATCAAAAAAAAAAAAAATTAGAGGAATTCGAAGCATGATATAATAAATTTAGCAGTTGCTGTGAAGAGACCTAAATAGACAATAGCCATGCTAACTGGGGAGAGAAAAAATTTGACAAGTAGGTGATGGTTAATTCATTTATCAAATCTTAGACAACAAGCTACCTTCCTTCAGATAAACTTTTTAGAAGCTATCTTAGGAGGGGCATGAATAATCTTTACCATCAACAAATAAAATGAACCTAAAAACTAATTTTGACTAGAGAAAGGACAAAATTCTAGCTATAAAATTACCCTTAGAATTTGGACAGAAGGCAAAAAGAGGTGATTTAAGGAAGATAAGCAAAAGAGCCATCAGAGGACGACTGTAATTACTATGCCTTCTAAATTGATGATAGAGTTATATACTTGTTAGTGTTAGGGGACCCTACAGATTTCATTTTCTAAGGTCTTAGCCCAGCAGGCATGTTCAGTGAAAGGGGTGCCTCTGAATCCCCCTGTACCACTCAGCTCACCCCCTGAGGGGAAACGCCACGTGCATTCAAATCAAACGTTTTCTATCAAGTTCTCAACTAATGGCTTTCCTAGGAGACCCAAGCCTGTCACTCACCTATTTCCTATTTAGGCATGTTAAAACAGAATTTGTTGTTTATTTGTATTTCATTGAAGTGAGTCTGTTTTCTCATATTGAATTTGTATCCAAACCCCAGGTTGTCAATACTGCTTAGCTGGGGCTTCTGTTAGTTTTGTTTTTCTCTGCATGTAATCCAGAAAAATGGTGTCGTTCATGCCAGTTTCAACCCTTGTAGAAATTTATAGGCAGTGTATTAATTAATTGTTTAAAGGCCCTGGTGCTAATGGCAGAAGCTGAAAAAAAAAACACCTCTTCCACTAAAGGCTGTTTTGTCAAATTCATTAATATACCAGAGCCACAGCCCAGTCTAACTCCCCATATGGAAGAATCAGGAAAAAGATCTACTTTTAATAATGAAAGGCAGGGGAACATTTTTAACTTAATTATTTTCTATGCGATTTAAAGCATAACTGGCTCCTTAGAGAAAAATCCAGTGATGTAATGTCGTATATTTGACCAGGCTGTGATTTTTGTTCCTGGTAGAGAAAAAAAAATTATGTGGTCTGTGTGTGTATTCCTGTGCTTATAACATCTCAGTTAGTTTACTTGTGTTTAAGACTAAATGTAAGTATTAAGCATTCCATAAAAACAAGAACTGTTATGTTTGATATGCACTTCAAAAGCCTAAAAGGCCAAAGAAAGCCCTTCCTTAATTATTGAAGAGGTGTCTGTAAAGGAAACATGAGCAAATAGCATTCATGCTTTCATCCCCAGTAACCTTTTATTGTCCTTTTCTTCAGATGGCCAAGTCAGTATATTTAATAAAGGCAGCAGCAACCATCAAAGAAGGCAGGGCTCTAATAAATGGTCCTGATTAAAGGCCCTGACAGGGTATGAACTTTGCATAAATTTTCTCATGGTGTCAGGCTAGGATACTGATTGAAAACTCATTAACATAATCACACATTTAGAGGAAATGCTGTAATGTATCAAAAACATTTCCCTTAGTGTAATAATTTTAAGGACATTAAAATGCAAATGATAATAAGGAGCTATGTTTAGTGATGTTCAGAAAGCTTGATTATTCAGATATTTAGTATGAAGTATAGAGCTCTGTTCAGTAATGTATCCACATGAATTCAAAAATTTAATCCATATATGGACCCCAAAGTCTTCTTTGGTCATTCCAACTCTTTTTTTCCAGTCCTCAGATACATAAAATTAATCAAGAAAATTTAACTTGACTACTGCCAGAGAAATATTAAAACATAATTTTAAATCACCACATTTCTAAAAAAAAAAGAGCGCAAGCCTCCAGGATCCTGTTTTTCCTATGTTTAAAAAAATACTGAAAAGCGGTTAGCATTTTTGTTTCCATGCCATGGTACTTTGAGAAATCTGCTGGAGTATTTTTAGTGTCCTTTTCCCTGCTTTTATTAAAATGTATATAAAGCAGCAGAGACTGTCCTAGGTCACAGCAGTGTTATCCCTTAATGCTAATTCTTAACAATAAAAGAAACACTGCCCTCCCCCCACACAAATAGCCATAATTATGTAAAGAATGACTGCTTCAGACTGATGACTTTCAATATGCTCAAGTCTAGCATACTGGTATAAGAGGCCAGAAAGGTCAACAGTAATTCATAACTGCTATAAAATTGTGTAGCATCCCAGGACTACTGTAGGATGCTGACATTATCATGCGTCTTCTGCTGGTTTGTATATGTAAATTTGTGATAGGAAGTGCACTGCTTTTACCGAATCACACACAGAGCATCAATCAGGCAGTGGAATACATCAGAGTATTTTCATTATGCCTAGTTATTTACTGCATCAGAAGAAATTACCCTGGAGAGCCAAGCGGCCTTCTCTGGGTAGCATGATACGACCAACCAGGTTTCAACTCAGGAGTCTTGTAAACATTACAGGATTAATCTTGCAATCACAATCATCAATCTTTCCTAGTCCTGCCTGGGTGCAACTGTGGAGATTGGTAACCAGGCCATGTGGATTTAAATTTAACCCTGAACACCAAAAACTAGATGTCAGATCTCAGCCGCACATGGCAAAACACCTGTGTTTTTTTCAGTCTGGATGGAAGACAATAGACACGAGTGTACAATGAAGTAGCTTCAAGTCTTATTAAATGTGTTGCTTTCCTTTTCAGCATGGTGCTTGGGAAATTAGACATTTCTTTTAAAAAATGCTTTTTTTCAGCATTGGCTAGAAGTGGGAAATGAACGACCACTTTTTAACCCTGCAAACAAATATAGACTCTGCAGGAGACTCAGAATCTTGAGATGAGACCCTGGTTTGAGCTTTGGGGCCCTGCTCCAACTCCTTTGGCACTGGACCAGAGGAGATGAGAGCCCTGGGGAATTATGGAGTTAGCCCATATCCAAGAGAGTGTGAAACGTGTCTTGCTGACTCATAAGATGGCACTGGCATTAATTGCAGGAACAACTGCCTGCTTACCCTCCTGCCAAAGCAAAAGACTGTCTTCTCTCCCTGCACACCCACTGAAGAAAGGGGAGAAGAGATGAGGAAGACAGACAGGCTAAATGAACATTATATCATTTTAAGTTTAGCAATTGCACAGAACATAGCCTATTCTATTTAGATAATGCAAAAGATAGTGTGCATTCATTTTTGAAAGCCAGGTGAAAACCATGGTGATAATGATCATGTTTCCATAGTCAAGAAACAATAAATATATAATGAGCAGGTCACATAGAGACTGCCTGGCAGTTTAATTTGAACTGTGACCTTTTATTATTATTTTTTATCCAACGCACTTTTTACTGAACATAGCATGGAGTCAATTCTTTCTTCCTCTCTCACTCTCTTGCTGCCTCCTATCTTTGAAAAAAAGATGTAGTAACCATAAAGATATGCCTTTGCCTTTCCTCCAGTAAGAGTTTCAAATCTAGCAGTTATATTCATGCTATATATTAAAAATAAATATTTCTTCTATCTGCTTTAATCCCGGATTGATTTAATCATAGGTGCTTTGCTAGGAATGCTATGACTACAGTTAAAAAAATTATATCAAATATTGAGAATTCCTTAAGTACTAGTCATCCCTACACAATGATCATTTTCTGATTTCCTTGGTCTTATGAAGTTTAGCTTTAAAAATATTCTGAAATGGATTAGGAATACAATTCTTTTTCCTAAATAAATCAGAAGACATTGAAAGATTGCAGTGACTGAGTTTAAGCCTCCTTGCTTCTGTTTTCTTTCTTGTTGTGTGGTTTTATTTTTTGACTTCGTTGCTGTTGATGGCACAGTTTTATGTCATTAATGCTGTTGCTGACTTTTGTTGTATGCCTGTCCTGAGGGGGAGTGCCTTTAAAGAAGCTAATATCTTGATGCTGTGTTTATGTTTGTAGAATTGTGGCTCTCCACATCCTCCTTAAGGTTCTGGTTTCTGAAATGTGGGGTTCCAAGCATCAGTGCACTGTGAATCTTCAGCTGTTCACACAGGGTGAATAGCAGGCATGTTTCTGGCTCTTGCAGTTTTACAACCAAATAGAGACTCTACTCTCTTGTTACTTAAGAGCGTGGCATGTTACATGAAAGTGATGACTTTGAAAAATCCTTATAAAACATAACTGATCAGCAGATGTTGTTCACAGCATAAAAGCTGAACATAAAGCTGGTGCTGTGTGCATCAACATGGCAGAAGTTTGAGCAGTTTCTTGGGACTAATTACTTGAATGCTTATAATATCCTGACAAATTTTATTCTTTACTGAAGATTTAAAACAGAAAATAGCTACTAGATGTCCACGGTGAAGATACTGGGGCAGTGAAAAGTTGAGTGCAGCCATCAGCGGATTGGTAGGTAAACAGTAAGCCAATCCCCTGAGACAGGCAGACAGGGCAGTGGTTACAATCCTCTGCATGAGAAGACGCCAGGGAAAACCTTGGACTTTAGAGTCAGGAAACATGGACTTGATCTTCAGCTCTGCTGCTTACCAGGCCCATAATCTTAAACAAATCATTTGACCCTATCGCTCTCAATTCTAACTTTATTTTTCCCATCCACTTACTCAACAAACATCAACTGTGACTCCTATTCACACCACTAGATTAAACAGTGAGCCGAGGGGTTACAAGTTAGAAACACATGGGCCTCATCCTCAAACAATGAAAGCAGCTAGTATGTGCACCAGGCACTATGCAAATGCTTTCTACTATTCAATATTTATCAGGTTTAAGCCTGGGAGCATTTATCCTGAGTATGAAGGGTGATACCAAACCTTAAAATGATTAAATAAACTCGACAGAGACAAGACCTGAACGCAGGTCCATCTGACGGTGAATTTGCTGCTCAAGATTTTGTGAAGAATCTTGAAGAAATTTTCCTTTTAACATTTTACAAGATTTTAGTGAGGGTCAAAATGAGGAAAATCATGTGACATAAAGTGTTCTTAACTGTAATGTACTATGCAAATATCTATTGATATTGCTGTTAACACAAAAATAACAAAGATTTTTGCTCCATTACTTTGTCTTAATAGTCCTCATTCATATCATTTGGACCATCCCAGGCAAATGGCATCCACACACAAAAAAGAAAAGTCTATCTATATTAACAAAAACACCATAGGGGATACCCTGTCAGTGTTTCCAAGCCAATTGTATGTGGCTCCTCAGTGAATATTAAACAAATACAAAGCCAAGTGACACATTTTTCTACATATGAAAATTTCTGGAAAGCACATGTCTACTGTTTACATTTGACCTGGAACATCTTATTAATTTTTTAATGTATTTTAGAGTTATTTACCAATTAAACAAGAGTGATATCACTAGTATAGAATCTGCAGACCTTATAAATGTAAAATTCTTTAAAATTCAACCAGAATATTGATACCATGTAACACTGAATTTTCATCATACACACAATTTTTATATTTTTATCCCAAACCAGGGCTTTAAAACCAAAACATAAAAGGTTAAGGAAACCAAATGAAAACAAATGAACACAAAAAGCCCTCCATCTCTCAGCTTTGCCTTCTTTACACCATTTCTACCATTTGTATTCTTGTGTACCTTTAATAGAATAATGTGATTTTATGAATGAATTTGTATTGTTAATACAACACATATTGATTATTCAATTTGAAGGAAGTTTTGTCAGTTTGTCAAAATTTGGTGTCTTATTTTTTAATTTCTCACATACAGTTAGTAAATGCAATTACCTGAAGCTCTTTATATGAAGAACATTCAATGAAGGGAATTTTTATTTCTATAGTAACAACATAACTAGTCGAAAGGAATAAAGTGAATTGCATGATAGTTTTTTAATTGTTATTTGATATCCACTGACACAAGGTAAAGTTTGATTACTTGGATCTTGATTAAAGAAACTCATTAAAGATTTAAGGATGAATGGTAGGTAAGAAATTCAATTTTTTGGCATACATTTTTTTTAAAACTAAAGAAAAATAATATTTTTTTGAAAGAGAACAAATGTTGACCCTTGAAAATAAAATCGAGAGGAACTTTAGTGACTGCTAAAACTATTTTTTAGAAAATCCCAGATTTTTATTAAAGTCATAATTAGTTTTATCTCCAGAAATTATCTTTTTCAAAAACAATTTTTATTGGGCTATATTATCTAATTAGCAACATTTAAACTTGTATTTCTCCAAATATTTTCAAATGACCCAAATTTTGTCATGCAAGGTTAATAGTTATACATGTTTTGGTTCTCAGGTAAGTTCTAAAAGAGTTTTCCACCGTGTTAAAATCACACGTTACTAAGGATGGAATGCATTTCAGTCGATATTATAATAAATTGCATGCAAATATTGAATTAAAATTTTAACTCTACTCAACCAGTATAAACATGGGAGGTTGACCTTTATGTGTATCATGCTTTAAAGTGTGAGATTAATGGAGTTTTTAAAGTACACATTGAAATTTCCTCATTGAAGAATGGGATATTTATAAACACTTTCCTTGAATTCAGTTCAGTTTAATTTCCTTTATTTTTTCAAACCAGTGATTGGAAAGTTTGCCCAAATTTTTCTTTATGTTGATCATAGCACCAGATATGTTTAAATACTTAAGTACTTACCATCTCTCATTCATATTAAAGCACACAAATTTTGCATTTGCATGTAGGAAATGTAACATTAAATAACACTAAAATACTGTTGTTATACTTTTTATTGGCAATAAAGAGAACCTTGGAAACTGAAGATTTTGTTTTATATGCTACTGTTCTCGATTTCAAACACAACACCAGCATAGGAAGGTTAGAAGTGAAGTAATGACAACCTTTTCAAAGACTGCATCATTCAGCTTAGTGACACATACAGGCTTACTTTTTCTAACAAACTTGCACAGATATCATTTATAGGTTTATTAAGGACAAATTGGATTATGATTTGAGCTGACAATAATTAATGACATTTACAAACGAAATTACATAGAAACTATTCAGTTCATCGGGGGACATGGGGAGTTTCTGTCCAATTAGAGATTTTCCTGTTTAGGTAACAACCGAAAAAAATCATTTTACAGGAATGGTACTCCCATTCTCTAAAAGAGTGATTAAGTATAGGCTTTTAGAACTTATTTACTATCAGCACCATCATTCACATGTAAATTTATTAAAATGATTACAATGGTCACTTACTTCCAAAGCAAACAAGACAATGAAATAAATCTGCAACAGCTTCGAAGTTTGTGTGGGGTTTTATGACACAGTAAAGACTGTTATATTTAATTTCACTGTGTTTCCACAATTAAAGACACATATACACGGACTCTTTAATATTGAAAATTAGCTACTAAATATGCATGTATTTGTTTAACAGTGTGTCTTTTTAAAGAAAACTCATATATTAAGCATGACCTATCAGATAAAATTTATGAAAATTTACAGATTACCTAAAATGCTAGAAGTTAATTATAGTCTGCTTTCCCCGGCATGTCAGCTTGATTAAATTTGGAGTTTGGAGATGAATTGGCCCAAATTCATTAGTGTTCCCTGGGTGCAGATGTTGGTCAAGGTCAAGCAAAGCACGGTGACTTTAACGTTAGAGAGGAAGGGGGAAGGGATTCCAAAGAAGGTAGACTCTTAAAAGGTCTGGGGTTGCAGCTAGAAACTTTGATACTTTTTAACTTAATAAATCTTGACAGCCTAATCATGGCTAAGCCTTTGCCGTGTTATTGGTACAGATGGCAAAGCTCGACATATTTAAACTGATCTCAGCAGCTAGTAGTATGAGAGCGCTGAATCCAAATGCAGGGTTGGACTCGAGGAGAAAGTGAGAGAAAGGAGGATAAAAAGCTACACAGCATTTCCATCTCCTGACATCTCCAACAGCCTCAGATACAAAATATGATAAGGCTCCTGCTGAGCTAATAAGCCCAACAAATGTCTGTGTCCGTGAAGTAGATGAAGTGGGATCAAGCCGAGGGAGCTGCAGTATGAAAATAAGCCAGCGCCCAGGGTATAATGGCACTAGAGAAAGCTACAAGGTCAGGCTGATGACAGAGACACCAGTTAAGGAGAGACCCCATCAGTAAGAAAGGTTTGCCTGCTGGATCCAAGACAGGACCATTAAAATCAAATGAAGTATCTATTTAAAGGAGGGAAGAAAAGAAGAAAACAAAGACCCTCTATTAGGAATTTTTTTGTGTTCTGTTTTTCTCACCTATGACAACTGCATCCTTTTGTTTACTTATAGGCTGCCTACGAGAGCAGAAACTAGAATATGGGGCTGGGAATGGGATAATTGAGATTAGACATGCCCTTCACGATGCTGTTAAATGTGTTGGGTCTGCTCTGCAATTTTAGTGGATTCACAACCTACCCTGAGCCTTATTTGTTTAGTCCAGCTTTGTATCAGGAAAATAGAATAATGACTGCTACCTCATAACCCTCCAGTTTTCCAAGGGAAAAAAGATTGCTAGGTGAAGCACAGATTCTTCCTCAGCTTCTCCCTTTTTCTGTCTCCTTTTAGATAGAGGATGCACTTATTCATTCTCTTTTTTTAAATAATTCTATGCAGTTATTTTTAATTATCAATGATTGCTTTACAATATTGGTTTGATTTCTGTCATGCATCAACATGAATCAGCTATAGGTGTACATATGTCCCCTCCCTCTTGAATCTGCCTCCCACCTCCCACCCTTTTCCACTCTTCTAGGTTGTTATAGAGCCCCTATTTGAGTTCCCTGAGTCATATAGCAAATTTCCATTGTTTATCTATTTTACATATGTTAGTGTATATGTTTCCAAGCTACTCTCTCCATTCATCTCACCCTCTCTTTCTTCTCCCCCACCCTTGTCCATAAATCTGTTCTCTATGTGAGCATCTCCACTGATGCCCTGTGAATACAGTACCATCTTTCTAGATTCCATATACATATGCATTAATATATTTCTTTTTCCTCTTTCTGATTTACTTCACTTTGTATAATAGGCTCTGTGTTCATCCACCTTGTTAGAACTGACTCACATGTGTTCCTTTTTAGGGCTAAGTAGTATCCCATTGTATGTATGTACCACAACTTCTTCGGGAATGTACTCATTTATTCTTAGTGTGAAGTAATATATTTTTCAGTAGAATAAAGCATTGACTGCTGCTGAAATTATGTAATTCAGAACATCAGATCTGACACAGTACCATAAAAGGCAGCCAATGTGCTTGGCCTCTGTTGGTGTCCCTATCTAGGATGACAAATCTTCCAATTTTTCCAGAACGATCCCAGTTTTAGAACTGCAAGCTCAGTGTCCCACAAAACCTCTCAGTGCTCACTAAACTACCATGGCTGAAGCAGTATTTTGAGGCAAAGCTAGAGCCTATTGTGTGGTAAATCTGGCTGGGTCTAGGAGCAAAAACCTTCCTGGCAATGCAGGAGACATAAGACACACGGTTCAATCCCTGGGTTGAAAAGATCCACTGGCGAAGGGCATGGCAACCCACTCCAGTGTTCTTGCCTGGAGAATCACATGGACTAAGGAGCCTGGCTGTCTACACACCACAGGGTCACAGAGCTGGACATGACTGAAGTGACATATTACACCAGAGGCAAAGTGTGTAAAGAATAGCTAGTCATCAGACAGACAGGCCAGGTGATTCAGGGCAAGAAATGCTTATAGGAGACTATGATCCTGATTGGTTGTAACTTCGATCCAATTAGCTTTATCATTCCCAACTTTTCCCATTGCATCTTGAAGCTGCTACTTCTTATTTAAATACACACACATGTAAGAAGTGAACAAAAAAGGTATCTATAATTCCCTGATCATTCAAATGATCCACACTTATCTTAAAACCACCTTGAAAAGTTCACAGAGCAGCTAATTCATTCTGTAGCCCACGGTTCAGGTCAACGGAAACATCCACCAGTTAGTGGCCAATGACAATGTTTTTCTTCAGGCTTATGGAAATGAAAACTAGCACATTGAAATAATACTTAAGAATCTCCCTTTTCAGATTTAGGGATAGTTTTGCATAATCTTCAGGATTTTTTTCTTACTTGCTTAATAATTAGATTATGCTTGAAATTTCAAAAGTATGTAAAATTGCTATGTTAATTCTTAACAGATCATGTCAATTTCACAATATCTGTGATGTCTTGTTAAAAGGGTGAAAAATGTTTATACACCATGTGAGGGAATTCATTAAACATGTAACAAAACTCTGAAATTCTGACAGCTTTACCATGAAAGATTGGATTGGGTACACCCTTAGCACTTTTTAAAATCCAGCATTTGGGTATAGTTCTAAAATAGCATACCATTGGTCTTAGAAATATAAAATTTATGACTTTAAGATGATTATGATGAAGGTGATGAGCAGGTGAAATTCCCAATAGTTGCTTTGAACAATTTTTAAGATTTTTCTCAAGCTATAATTAATATTTCTTTAAAAATATCTTCCCTAGAAGAAAAAAGGCAAAAAGACTATTGCATTCACTTTTTTCAGTTTGGGCTTCCCTGGTGGCTCAGAGGGTAAAGCGTCTGCCTGCAATGCGGGACACCTGGGTTCAATCCCCGGGTCATGAAGATCCTCTGGAGAAGGAAATGGCAACCCACTCCTGTACTTTTGCCTGGAAAATTCCACGGACGGAGGAGCCCGGGTACCCCACAGTCCATGAAATGTCAAAGAGTTGCACACAACTGAGCAACTTCAATTCTTTTTCAGTTTAGCTTATCATTATAAAAAGTTAAGCATCAATGAAACTGATTTCCAATCACATAAGATATATATTCAAATGAATATTAATCTTTAAACATTATGCTGCTATTTGAAAGAAAAGAGTTTCCAATTCCAAATGTTCTTGCTGAACTCATTTCAAGATTGCTAAAGAAGGGCTTCCTGTGTTAGTCTAATATTGAAAGGATGATCCATCAGTTTTCTTCTAGCTATACAGTTCCATGATTCTGAGATCTTCCATCCAGGTTATGCATGAAAGTAAGATCTGCCCTTAAGAGTGGGTATAGAACCCTTAACCTACTTCTTGACATTTTATGCATTCTACCTAACTCATTCTGTTCAAAATGGTTTTTGTTTTAGAAAACCAAAGAAGTAGTAAATATTTCCTGGGATAAAGAAAGATTAGGGCTGACATTGCCACCAGTGGTACTGAGAAAGATAAAGAAGGACTTTAATAATTCAAATGTTTAATAAGTAGAGAGCACCATGCAGATAGTACTATTAGCTTAGTTGAAAGAGATGCTATGGGTAAAAGTGATAAGCAAAAGCAATAACATTAAGATTTCATTTGGTACACAGATCAGGAACAATACATAGTATTTAGAGTGTCTTGAAGGGATACAGACTTTTCTGATATAATTTCTAGCTATTCGTCTTAAACTAGTATTGATAGAATGTCTTCTTATTTACAGAAATATTTTGCTGATGACAATTATAAGTACTATGAGTTTGGGTTTTATAAATAAATATGAAACATTAAGTTATTTCATTTCAAGACATTATGAATAGCTCATTATTAGTTTTATCAAGTGTTTAAAGTTGAAATTAATAGTTTTAAAAACTGCTTTAGGTTTGTCCTCTAGTGTGTTTTTACATTATAATAAATACGGAAAATACAAAATTAAGCTTACATTTAAAAAAAAAGAAATCTGGAAACTATACTTGTAACAGTGTTTAGGACTTAAATTCTGAAATCAAGAAGAACGGGGTCAAATCCTACCTATGGAACTGACGGAGCAAGTTTAAATTCACTCATCCTCAGATTTCCTATCTAGAAAACAAAACTTAATAAGACTGTGCATTTTAAAAGGAGTGTGGAAATGTAAAATATATGTTTGATGTTAAACAGCAGAGTTCTTTAAGGCAGAGACTAGTCAGTTTGCAACTTTTTGAATTCAGGTAACACTGGAAGCAGAAGCATAAGTAACCAAAACAAGCTCTTTGAAAAAAAATTCTTCCTCTTAAAATGAAACTTTTGAAAACATTGGATTAATCATTTCTCCAATTCCTCAAACTTGTTGGCTTTCCCAACTTTCCTATCCTTCTCAAAGGTATCAATAATTCCCCCTGGGTAGATTCTGCCTTTTCTTTTCATTTGTTTGGCTGTGCTAAGTCTTTGTTGCTGCACTGGGCTTTCTCTAGTCGTAGAGAACGGGGGCTACTCTCTAGTTGGGGTGCACAGGCTTCTCACTGTGGTAGCCCCTCTGGTTGTGGAGCACTGGCTATCTGTGTGAGGGCTCAGCAGTCGCAGCTGCCCCAAGGCATGTGGGATCCCAGAACAGGGATGGAATAGAGATCAAACCAGCATCCCCTACGCTGCGAGGGGTATTCCTAACCCCTGAACCACACAGGAAGCCCAGATTCTAGCTTTTCATTTATTCCTATTTATCCTAATCCTCCTTGCTTTCTCTCTCCTTCTCCTCTTCCTCTGCTATGACCACCAATCACCATCATCACCATCATTATCAGACAAAAAGGTGCATTAGTGGGCTCACCCAATTGTGAAGTCCGGGGATCTGTCTCTTCAGGAGTAGGTGGATCAAAGAAGGCAGACAAGGTCTTCAAGCAGGCTCTTTCACCCTCTCTAAACTCTGTGTCATCTTGATTTCTTAGGAGGTCCTCCAGAGCTGTTAGTAAAAGTGTCCAGAAGGACTCACTGCATGCTGTCAGCCTAATTTTCCCTTTCTGCCTGTCTCCTAACATCTATTTCTCTCTTTAACTCATCTTTCATATTGGTAACATTTATTTCTTGCCAATATTTCTGAATTCATGTGTAGGGTGTGACTATAAAATGAATTATTTTATGCTGTGCTTAGCAAAATTACAATTTGCAACTGAAGAAGATCAGCTTTCAAGACTCAAGACATCCCCTAATGATGCCAACATTTTTAAAAGCTTCTGGATTTCCTTAGGGGATTTTTAGCTTGACCAACAAGAAATGTAATCTTACCTTTGATCATCAAACTCATAACCCTGTGACTCAGGTTACTCACTCACCTTCCTAAGACTTCATTCCACATTCTTTTGACTGTTCCCAGGAATCACTGATTCTCCAAAATCTGTCTTTAATGGTGCTTGGTAAAAGGTGTAATCAAAGGAGAAATTTTTTGAAAAAATTGACTTCTAAATTTAGGGAGAATATTAAGACAAGTATAAAGCTTTCCAAGAGAACTATCTTTCCAAAAGGCAATATGTAGTTAGATACACAACTTTGGTATGTTAGCTTAAAAAATCAGTTACAACTTTTTACATATTCCTTTTTTAACTGTAAGTGTATATATAAATATATCATACATATGTATGGACATGATTATATATATAGGTACACATATACATGGAGGAAAACCTCTGTAAAAGTTAGGAAATATAAACTTCATTGTCACATATTTTCGTTTTATCAATCTGTCAACTAAAAATAGATGCCTTTAGCTAAAGATACCTTTTTTCCCCATGCTTTGTAAGTGTGGTCAGGCATAAGACCTGGTACGTTACCTGTCACATTCATACTGTGATTCAGGAAAGGCTTGTCTTTTCCTGGTCATATAACTTCAGCCCTCAAGGAATTCACTCATCATTTCATCATTAGTTGTACCTAAACTCCAGAAATACCCAGTGAAGTTGGGAACCTTAATTGAAGGAAGTGAGATTATGGGAATATTTCCAGATATATCATAGCCCAAAGTTTCTTGCAGCCTTACTCTAGGTTTTCACATTTATCCTGTTCTGACTTTTCACCTTAACCCCAAAATCTGCAGCAGCAAGTACAGCATGCTCTTTGTTTTTAATGATACCCAATAATTAAACACTAGTCACAGACTTGAGAATTCAGCTTCTTAAACTTAGCAAACATAAGCATACTCTACACTGGGACATAATAACTCCTCACTTTTAAAAAAATCTTAATAGACACCAAATATTAAAAACTGTCATAATATGAAAACATCAAGAGCAAGATTGATTCATAAAGCTCCCAAAACCCACACAAAAATTGCAGCATACCTGCAAAGTGGCCTTATTAAATTCTTCAATGTTTACTCTAGTTTTCATCTTGTTTGCTTATCTATGTAACACATGAGCACAGTTTGAAAATCACAGAGCACTAAAAGACTGAAAATAGAAACCAATAGTACGTATTCCTTTGCTCTCCACTCCTAGCATAGCTGCTTGCTTCCATTTTCCAGTTTTAGCTAATTCTTTGAAGCATTAACTATGAAATTTCCCTGGTAGTCCAGTGGTTAAATTTTGCACCCCACTGCAGTGGTTGTGGGTTTGGTCCCTGGTCAGGGAGCTGAGATCCTACATTCCTCATGGCCAAAAATACAAAACATAAAACAGAAGCAATATTGTAACAAATTCAATAAAGACTTTAAAAAAATATTTTTTCAAAAAGAATTAACTATGAATTTTAAATTATATGTTACTACTATTGCTTCTTGGTTTATTCATTTTGGTCATTATCCTCTAAAATCCCATCCTCCCAATATACCTATTTTTAGTTAAATAAGTAGCAAGGGTTTTCATTATTATAATTATATCAATTTCATTCACTTCAGAGCCAAGTAGTATACTATGAATAAGTCTCCTTTCTAGGATAACATTTTTCTTTTCCTGGAATAAATAAATACTTTGCTGTTTGCAAAAACCATGGCGGCTCAGATCGTAAAGAATCGCCTGCAATTTGGGAGACCTGGATTCAATCCCTGGAAGGGGAAGATTCTTTGGAGAAGGGAATGGCAATTCACTCCAGAATTCTTGCGTGGAAAATTCCATGGATAGAGGAGCCTGGCGGGCTACATTCCATGGGGTCTCTAAGAGTTGGACATGACTGAGTGACTAACACTGTTTGCAATCTCTGGAGCACATTGCTTCATTTTGGAGCTGTGGAAAAGTCTTGACACTTGAAATTAATAAAGTAGCATTCAAAGTTGAGTGTGTTATTGCTTGTGACCTTTGATAAGTTATTTAGACTTCTGAACCTCAGCATTTATTCAGGTGGGGGAGTGCAAATTAATAACTCCCTTCAAGAATATCTGAGGAGTAAAAAGAAATACCAGATGTGTATGCATCTACCTGCAGTCCCCTTCACTAAGTGTAGCCTCTTCTATGTTGATCCTCTGAACAAAACCATGAAGTGGGTAAGTCTGGAATTATTACCACAAGCTAGAGAATGGGACTCAAGAACACTAAAGGGCTTATCCAAAGATGCCAACAGACAAGGACTCAGACTCAAGTTTCTAACTCCAAGTCAAAGGCTCTTCATCGCAAAGCACTGTCCAGCTAAACTGTTAATGTTACATACCTGAAACAAAATTATGCAAAATATCCTTTATCTAAGTTTGGATCACTGATAAAGTAAATATAATTCTTTAAATCTGTTTTCTCAAGACCAGTAAAAAAGATTCTAATAAAGTCAAAAAGTATAAAAAATTGGTATAGAAAGTTATATATTAGTATATAAAGTCTCCAGGTTGGTAATGGGGGGCTATTAGATAGTGTTCTACCATCTTCTATATATTTAAAGCTCCCTTGTGGCTCTGAATCTGAAAATGTAACCATGTTCTTGCTCTAGCTTTGGTGCTTCATATCTTGCAAATTGTCTTAAAACCAATACATTCTCAGGCTAAAACTTTTCAGTTCAAAAATAATTATGACAGATACTGGGAATATTAAAAGAATCAATTAGTTATAAGTTGGAGGATAGGGTTATTTGGCTACAATCCTTTTTTTTTTTTTTTTTTCGTCTTTTGTCTTTACCAGTTGGAATATCAGAAAAACCTGGAGTACTTTTACAAGCTTCTAGAACCTCAATATGCCATTCCTGAAAATCTGGTATGCACCAACCAGTTTTTGAGAATTCACTAATCTATATAAACCTTAATAACTTTCTCTGAGCCTTAAAAACATTTTTAGCTTGCTTCCCTCAAAAAAATATTTTCAAAGCCTCTTCAACCAAGCAGCTATTTTCATGTTAGTGTGTAAAAGTAAAATTAAGTGAAATTGAAAGTGAAAGTTGCTCAGTTCTGTCCAACTCTTTGTGACCCCATGGACGGTAACCTGCCAGGCTTCTCTGTCCATGGGATTCTCCAGGCAAGAATACTGGAGTGGGTTGTCATTCCCTTCTCCAAGGGGATCTTCCCGACACAGGAGTTGAAGCCAGGTCTCCCTCATTACAGGCAGATTCTTTACCATTTGAGCCACCAAGGAAGCCTCTAAGTGAAATTAAGCAGTTAATAAACAGAATAGCCAGAGTTTGAATATAGCACTTTGAATTGTAGGTCTGATCATTTTAGACACTACCACAATCACTTTGTTACTGATATTTCAAAGAGTGAAATAAAAAAAGTGAAAGATTGTCATACAACCAAATACATAAACCAGGAAGAATTCATCACCATATTTATAGTTGTAATTCCTGAATGCTAGCATATCCTAGAATTTGATGCCCTTATAGACTATGCGGAAAAAAAAAAGAACATCAATCTCTGATACCTGAAGGCCCTTGCCAATATGCCAACCAAAGCGAACATCTAAAGTGATGACTTCATTGTATTCCAAAAAAACATATTTTCCCTTTGGAAAACTTTGACTTTAAGAAAGTTCTTTTTTATTTTATTTTTTAATTTTTTACATTGTGCTGAAATATACCTTCCTATAACATTCAGTCTTTGATTGGTTCTCCCTCAAAACAATGCATAATGAATCTAGGTTTTTTCCCACCTGATAGTACTTTAAATGTGTTTTTCCTCAGGTTTTTTCTTTTCCAGTCTAAATGTCCCCCAATTTTTCAGCTTTTCCTCTTGTGGTACATTTTCTTCACTATTCTTTTCTTTTGCCCTGGATTCTTTCCCTGTTTGGCATTATCTATTTTAAAGTGTGGCACACAGAATTGAATATAATACTTGGAGTAAAGCTTGCAATGCTCCACAGACCATAACTATCACTTCCCTTCTATTCACTATACCTTCATTAATGCATCCTAACAGTGGTTCAGCAGTAAAGAACCTGCCTGCGAGGCAGGAGCCACAGGTTCAATTCCTGGGCCAGGAAAGATCAGTTGGAGAAGGAAATGGCAACCCACTCCAGTATGCTTGCCTGGGAAATCGCATGGACAGGGGAGCCTGGTGGGCTAGAATCCATGGGGTTGCAAAGGGTCAGACATGACTTAGTGACTAAACAAGATCACATGAGCATTCAGGAAGAGCAATCACAGCACAGTGTTGACCCAACATCCTACCCTCCATGTTACCTACCATCCTTGTATTCTGGCATCTGAGTTCTTGACCTCCTCAATGCCAGTGACAATTTTCTCCCCCCATCTCCGTCACTCACTGCCATGGTCATATTTATGTGTTATCATTACTGGAAATTGTTACTCTGTTGAAACTTCATTATCAAAAGTTTCATTCTGTGGCTACACACAATCACACATTAACGTATTCTGAAGACCCTAGTGTTTTATTTTTTTAACTCCAACTTGTTTACCCTAGCTCTAGTTCACTATCTAGAAATCCACATTAGTCTTTACTCGCCTCATTGTCCAATATAGATTTCATGCTCTGTCATTTAATCATTCCCTCAAAACATTTTTTTTAAAGAATTTTTCTGTGTGAACCATTTTTAGGGTCTTTATTAAATTTGTTACAATATTGTTTCTGCTTTATGTTTTTTTTTTTTGGTCACAAGCCATGTGAGATCCTAGGTCCCCAACCAGGGACTTGAACCCACACCCCCCTGCATTGAAAGGCAAAAGTCTTAACCACTGAACCAAGAGGGAAATTCCCCCTTAAAGCATCTTCAACTGATTTCCCTCTCTCTTTGTTCCCCTTGGCACAGATCCCAACACAAGATGAACCCTACCCTTTTCCTGAGAGCCGGCAACAGAGCAGTTGAATGTCTTTGGAATAACACCCAAACTGACTGTTTACTGTAGATTCATTATCAAAATCTCAATGGGATGCTCAGTTCTTCCACACAATCATTTTGGGTTTCTCTATGTGGCCAGTTTTTAAACTCCCCATAATGATTCTTTCATACCTTATCTTTTTTCCCCCTCAAACCTCACATAAATTCATTTACCCCCAAACTTAACTATTAACATCATCTCATATTTCTTTGAGAAAATAGAAGCAACTCCAAAACCCTCACTCTCTTACATCAAAGCTACAAACCAGTGTTCATCTGTACTCTGTATCTTTCTGATTAACCCTTTAGCCTTATTCATTTTTCATCTATCTTTAACTTTTTATTTTATATTGGATTATAGCCAATTAACAAGGTTGTAATAGCAGAATGACTCAGCCATACATATACATGTATCCATTCTCCCCCAACTCCCCTCCCATCCAGGCTGTCAAATAACCTTAAGCAAAGGTTCTCGTGCTGTACAGTAGGTTCTTGTTGGTTTTGCATTTTAAACATAGCAGTGTGTACATGACCATCCCAAACTCCATAACTATCCCTTCCTCCCACCCTTCCCCCTTGAAGCCAAAGTTTGTTCTCTAAGGCTGTGAATTTATTTCTGTTTTGTAAATACGTTCATTTGTATCATTTCTTTTTAGATTCCTCATATAAGGGCTATCATATCAAGATTTCTTTTTTTCTGTCTGACTTAATTCACTCAGTATGACACTCTTTAGGTTCACCCATGTTGCTGTGTGTGTGCATGCTGTTGCTTCAGTCGTGTCCAACTCTTTGTAACCCTAAGGACTGTGTCCCTCCAGGCTCCTTTTCCATGGATTTCTTCAGGCAAGGATACTGGAGTAGGTTGCCATGTCCTCTTCCCATGTTGCAACAAATTCAGCAGCTCAGCTCAGTCACTCAGTCGTGTCCGACTCTTTGCGACCCCGTAGACTGCAGCACACCAGGCCTCCCTGTCCATCACCAACTCCTGGAGTTTACTCAAACTCAAGCCTATTAGCCTTATTTATAATTTTGATTATGCAGTTATTACAACTTTCTCCGTTTCTACTGGATTCACATCCACTTACCATCATGCTTCAGGATTTTCCTTTAAAAATCAACATCCCTTTAACACCGTATCTCTTTCGAGCCAATGCTCAAATGTATCATTGCTCTCTTCCTGGAAATTTTGGAAGTATTTGACTAAATATAATGTCTCCATTTCTTTTCCTTCTATTTTCTCTTCTTTCTCTTCTTATGTATTATATCTATCTAGCTTATGTGTCTCATCTATTATCTTGCCATATCTATATCTTATCTATTTTTGCTTACTGTATCTTCGCTAAAATGACATTTATCAAGATTTTCCAACACTTTCAAATTGTCAACTCCAATAACTTATTGGTTCTCACCTTATTCCATCTGACTAAAATGATTTTTCCCTCATTTAAAAAATACTTTCTTCTCTTGGCTCCCATAAGCCCCCCAAACTCCTGGTTTTTACCACCCTCATAAGCAATTCTTTGGTCTCCTTCACCAGCTCTTTCTCTCCCCAATCTTAAACACTAAGTTCCTACCTGCTGAGCCCTGAATTTTCTCATATTCTTTGCCAAGACTTTTTAATTCTTAATAAACTTCACAATTAGAAGTTCTGTTTTATATCAAAGTCAGCTTCCTCATGCTGATGCAAACTGTAAGTCCAATTTTACTTGATTTTTTGCCTCTGTCATACTAAGGTGAACCTGCTGCAGAGTGGGCTTAGACAAACTCAAGTGTAGCTTAAGCATGCCTGCATTCTTGTTGAGTCCCTTCAATGTGTTTGACTATTGGAGACCCTATGGACTATAGGCCATGAGGCTCCTCTGTCCATGGGATTCTCCAGACAAGAATACTGAACTGGGGTGTGATTTCCTACACCAGGGGATTTTCCCTAAGCAGGAATGGCAACTGCATCTCTGGCATCTCCTGCATTGGCAAGAGGGTTGTTTACCACTAGCACCACTTGGGAACAATTCTAAATAAATAAACATTCATATGCTTAACAACTATTATTGGTTTTTAAAATTTTTATTATCTGTATGCCTAGACTAAACAATCCCAGTTTATTAAACTTTCTTCATCAACATAACTTTATTTTAGTTATGAATCCTACCTTCATCACCACCATTCCATTAGCAAATCCCATGTATCATAACATAGACCTGGGAATGAGATGTTAGAACTTTCCAAAATTAAAAAATCAAATTTTAAACTACTGATTAAAAAATTCACAAATGCGAAAACTCTAAGTTCTGGAACCAAAAGAGTGAAGTAGCAGCACTCTTGCTTTTCTAGCCAAATGGCAATTATCAACTAAAAGCATTGACTCCATACAGTTTTTTCTAACGCATAACTCCTTGAACAGCTCCAACAGTGTTGTGGAAGCAAATGAACTTTGCTCTCCCCTTCACTCACCACAATTTCTGTTTAATACTTCTAGAGCACCTAGATGTCACTCCAATAGACATTATGGAAATAGACATATTTGTCAGCTATCATGGAAATATTCAAGAAGTTACTAATAACTTTAGAGTCGACAGCAGAAGAAGACAAAGCACTGTCATTTTATAACAATAATTTTTTGAAAAATCACATGGCATGTATAAAAAGTGGAATTGGGTCTACAAATGCACTCCAAAACTTAAGAGTTTATTGAACAAGGAATCATATCAAAGTGCATATATGTTAATGTTTAAACAGAGGATTGGTCACTAAAATTTTACATATTTTTATATAATCCACCTTGAGTCATGGAGCAATATTTTATAACATTATTTGATTAAGATAATACAGCAGAAAATAAAGACAATTTATTTGATAACAGTTTGGTGAAATCAGGAGTTTTCATTTGGGATCTATTACTTCTGACAGGTAACTGAAGTAAGAAGTATTTTCGAATTGAGTTTCAGAGTATTTTGTGTTCACCATAATTAGAAAGTCTACAGTGAGAAAAAACTTGCAGATATTATGCAGTTTCCTCCATAGCTGTGTAATGCCTAGCTGAGAAAATGATATACTCCTTAATAAGACATCTTTTTGAGATTTTTTTTGGCACTTGACTGATAAATATGTCTGTATGCATGTATGTGCATGGGTGCTTGCTAAGTCACTTCGGTTGTGTCCAACTGTTTGCAACCCAAGGACTGTAGCCCACCAGGCTCCTCTGTCCATGGGATTTCCCAGTCAAGAATACTGGAGTGGGTTGCCATTTCCTTCTCCAATGTATATCTATATAAAAGTATAAATCATTAATTTTGTGAAACAGAAACTGTGGGATGCATTATACGAATAAAATGTTGACTGTAGTTTTGCTCTGGAGCTTATTATAATGAAACACTTGTGCAGAATTTATTTAAAATTAATTTTGAGTTTTCTCTGTGTAGTACCTATTCTTGATATAGGACTTGAAAAAAAAAAAGGATCCTTCTTGTTGAAATGTTTCAGCCCTAGATTACTGTCAGAAAATATCTAGAAAGCATACCTGATGAGATCCCTTGTTAGCAACTGATCATTTAATTGACATAATTAGTTTGCTTGTTTTTAATGGCATTTATCAATTAACAGACGCAGGGCTGCCCATACCTGCTAAATGAGCTACTCATTTAGCAATAAAATAAAACCTGCAAGCTACATCATTGTGAAACTATGTCAGTTATTGGAATTAAGGTGATGTAGATGCAATATTACAATCATTGTTTATTGAGGAACTAGTATGTGCCAGTCATTTGGCTAAGCACGCCATGTAAATTAGTATCTCTGCTTAAAACCTACAACAATTTTGCAATTTAGAGATGATCCCCACACTTTACAGCTAAGGACATTGAGCCTCTGAGGGATTTAGTGATTTGGCTAAGTGTGCATAACAGTAAGTTTCCAAGACAGAATATCAACATAGGTCTGTCAGAGAAAAGAGCCTATATGCTTAACTATTATGACCTTCCATTAAACAAAGATCAAGAGTCGTGCTCCACATATTAATTAAGACTTAAAAGCCTACAGACTTCCCTGGTGGTCCAGTGGTTAAGAATCTGCTTTCCAATGCAGGGTACATGGGTTCGATCCCTGGTCAGAGAACTAAGATCCCACATGCCATGGGGCAGCTAAGTCTTTGCACTGCAACTAGAGAGAAGTCCACATGTTGCAAGTAAGGCCTGACACAGCCAAAGAAATATTCTCAAAAAAAAAAAAAAGAGTTAAAAGAACAAAGTTTAGATGCAGAAATTCTCTATTCAGACTCAGTTAAGAAATGCTCCTTCATTTTTGCAAGAAAGATCGTAAAACTTTTTCACAAACTGGAGTCAACATTGCTTATTATTTACATAACCAACACACATGAGCATTGATGATTGATGTAGTGATGAATAAAAGTTAGCAAAAGCACACAGAACAAATTTAGAGAAAAAGGTGACAGCAAAGAAGTTTCTTGTATACAATATTAATTTAGTTCACTATACACTCAATACTATTATCTTGATGTCTAGCAAGAAAGTCCCACAGAAAGTGATGGGATATATTTATATATATATATATATATTTTTTTTTAATAATGATATAATGTTTATGGAAGGATTTCTGGATGTCATGATATTACTGAATTATCTCTAATTCTCAACAACTCAGAAAATAAATATTGTTCATCTTATTTTATAGAATAAGAAACCTCAGTCCAGTGAAATGTTTATTTTATTGTCACTCAGTCAAAATTAAGATGCACTTAGGTGTACCTACAAAACCTATAGTATTTTTTCTTTTCTATAAGAAAATTCTTAACCTGAGGTAGAAATGCCCTTGGGCAAAGGTAGCAGATTCATACATGGCTTAAGGGGTACATCACCTAAAATTACATGAAAAAATAGTATGTATGTATATGCACTTTCTTTCTTGTAGGGGCTTTACTGAATGCTCAGACAGTAAAGAATCTGCCTGCAATGAAGGATACCCAAGTTTGATTCCTGGGTCAGGAAGATCCCCTGGAGAAGGGAATGGCAACCCACCCCAGTATAAGGATTCATAACAATTTTAAATAGATCCCAAAGAATTCTGGGACTCAAAATATCACAACAACCCTAGATTTCTCTCTGCTATATCCCTGCTTGCAGAAAAGAGAAGTAACTCTCTGAACCACACAAGCATTGGAAAGGCTGTGGTTTTATCTGGGATGAGGAAGTAGTGCTAAAGGAGGTGAAAGACACACTGTTAAAAGCAAGAGGATGGAACTTGCTTTTAAGGTGAGAGCTGAAGAAGGGGTCAGAGAGAGAGCAGGAAGTGAGAGGAATATACAGGCAAAGATTCAAAATCTTTACAGCAGCAGGAGCAGGGAGAGAATCAGAAAAGACAAACTTTGGAACAGAAGCAAAAACAGGCAATAGCCCAGTATTATGAAAGGTACAAATCAAAGTGAAAGTGTTACTCATTCAGTTGTGTAAGGCTCTTTGCGAACCCGTGGACTGTAGCCTGCCAGGTTCCTCTGTCCACGGAATTCTTCAGGCAAGAATACTGGAGTGGGTTGCCATTCTTTTCTTCAAGGGATCTTTCTGACCCAGGGATCAAACCCTGGTCTCCTGCATTGCAGGAAGATTCTTTATCACCAGGGATGTCCCACAAATCAAAGAACATCATGAAAAAATAAAAAGAGTGCTGAGAATTAAAAGCAGTGTTGGGAATCTCCAGAGAGATTAGCAAAACCCTAAAATAAATATTGGGGCACAGTAGAACACTCATATTTCATAAGCTTCAACAAGGTATAATGGCATTTTCTACTCAGTATGTGAGGAGGCGAAAGGATGAGATAAAGTTAAACTGACATCATTTGTGTACCTTTGACAATAATATATGTGCATCTTTGTGTATTAGAATTATTACTTTAAGAAATTATTGCCTTTAGGGTTAGTTGAAGTATTAGGGCGTGTCCAACTCTTCGCGACCTCATGGAGTATACAGTCCATGGAATACTCCAGGCCAGAATACTGGAGTGGATAGCCTTTCCCTTCTCCAGGGGATCTTCCCAACCCAGGGATCGAACCCAGGTCCCCAGTATTGCAGCAGATTCTTTACCAGCTGAGCCTGCAGGGAAGCCCAATTAGGGCAATAGGTATTAATAAATGCTCATTACAATGATTATTTATAATTGACAAAACACTAAAATACTATCTCATTGGATTCTCATAGCAAACTCCAAACCTCAGCTCTCATCTCACTCTACTCCCACCCAAATAAATATCATTGTCTTCCAAATCCTGTGTTCTACTCATAAATCTGCTTCCCCTCAAAGGTAGATGTTCTGCACCAGTTTCCAGATCAATTCTATTTTGAGGTAGAAAGTCCTTTTATTGTTTCAGCTTCTTTACCCACTGACCTTACCCTGAAATCAACAGGAAAAAAAAGCCTTAGAGCAACATTCCAGACTTCTAAAGTATTCTCTAAGGTATTCATCCTAAGGTGCATCATTTGGATAAGAGATTCTTATCTCATATAACCTGATAGGCTTTTGCATCCATCTTTAGTACTGAAATATTGATTGCAACTGCCTGTCTAGGTCCTGAATGATAACAGCTTTATTCCTGTGAAACTCCATTTCACCTATGGGAACACTGCCTCTACCCTAGACCACTGTTTGGATTCTCCCTTCACTGTGACTTTCTCTGCTGCTAACTGCTTACCTGTCTGGGTTTCTTGTTGTGTTTCTGTTGGAATCTCCTTCTACGACCAGGGTCCCCAGTCCTCAGACCATGGACTCGTAGGGGTCCACTGCCTGTTAGGAACCAGGTTGCACAGCAGAAGATGAGTGGTGGGCAAGCTAATGAAGCTTCCTCTCTATTTACAGCCTGAATTCCTCCTCCTGTCAGATCAGTGGTGGCATTAAATTCTCAAAAGACACTGTGAATCCTACGTGAACTAAATGTGTGAGGGATCTCACACTCCTTATGAGAATCTAATGTCTGATGATCTGATTTTGCATTATGGCCAGTTGTATAATTATTTCATTATATAGCACAATGTAATAATAGAAATAAAATGCACTATAAATGTAATGCTTTTAAATCATCCTGAAACCATCCCTGCACTTGGTCCCTGGAAAAATTGTTTTCCGTTAACTCGTCCCTGCTGCCAAAACAGGTTGTTGACCCACTGCTCTCCAACACTCTGCTGCAGAGTCTGATCAAGTCCAGTAACTTTGTTAACCTTAGGGCATCACCCTTGTGCCACCAGCCTGGACTCTCAAATAGGCCTCAGACTCTAGATAAGTTTCTCCAATACTCAGGCTGTCCTGGAGCTAACAATTAAAAAGGAAGATGGGAGGTGAATCAGGGTGGTGGTTCTCAAGTGCAGTACAGTCAAAGTAAAATGAGGAGAGGCTTAAAATGAATATTTGGAAATACATGTTGTTAGACACACCTTATTGCAGGTGTTGGCACAGTTCATTTGCTTATCAAACCCTCTTTTTCCAGATCACAATGAGAAACTTGGTCATTGCCAATGTCTAAGTTAAAACAAACTGCAAATGTTGAACAAGTCATTATTTTTGTTTACACATTGTTTCTGGCCAAATAGCTTATTTATTCATGAAATATTCAAAAAGTTATATTTTTAAAAAAGAAGAAACGCTGGCACAGTTCTCCCCTTCAGCACAGGGAGTCTCCCCATGACTGTTTTCTCCTTTTCTCTATTTCTCTGTATTCATGCCACAGGCCAGAGGGCAGTCAGCCTTCTCTAGGTCAAAGAGAGAAAACAACAGAGTTTCGATTTCCTGACAACATCTACTGTCAAAATACAGAAATCTGTAACCCCACTAGTTAAGAATCTATCAAATAGTTAATAAAGAAGATTATAAACTAGTACTTCACTAAGGTTGTAACTGAGAGTGAGTTATTGTCTACCTAATTAATTCGGGTCGGTTTCCCTGGTGGCTCAGTGGTAAAGAATCCACCTGCTAATGCAGAAGACATGGGTTTAATCTCTGAGTTGGGAAGATCCCCTAGAGAAGGAAATGGCAGCCCACTGCAGTATTCTTGTCTGGGAAATTCCATGGAGAGAGAGAGGAGCCTGGCGGGCTACAGCCCATGGAGGCCCAAAAGTGTCTGAGGTGACTTAGCACCTAAAGCAACAACAATTAGTGAGGCTGAGTCATTTTTAATACTTAGACCAAATTATTTCACATACTATTCAACTATTAATATGACTAAGAACTCCAGTGGTCTATAAATTCATCTCTACTTTGTTCACTGATCTAGTAGACTCTTCCAGTCTGAGAAGTTTCTATTCAGTGGTTTTGGTTTGCTAAACGCAGAAGGCTAAAGTTATGTCAGGGCTTCCTGTTTGGTTGTTTTTCCACTTTGAACTTAGAAAGAAGAGCATGAATTGTTTCCATCAATCCTCAAGAACACTAGTCTAAGTAACCAAAATTATATTTTTGGAGGCAATTTTTTTAGTTGTACTTACAATTGAATTTATTTCCATTTAGTTTCCTTACCTGAGGTAAGATAAAATTGTTATTCCCATGTGGAATATATCAAGTTTTTAATAATTCCCATGAAAATGAACTTTCTAAGATTATCTTTTTATCAATAGTTAAATTATTTTATGTTTTTAATTGGACTCTAAGTCAGAGCCTCTAGCTTCCCAGAATTGTAATGGTGTTGAATTAATTTAAAGAGACTCAGAGGAACCAGATATGAAAAGCTGTCACCATGATAATTTAGTTTTATGATTAGATCATGGAAAACACTGTAGAATTCTGAAGAGCTTTTTAACCCTTCTATTTTGAAAAAGGTGTCATTCAGTTTCTGGTCTCAAAAGGTCTGAATCTTTGGAGAGATTTCTAAGCCTGTAGAAAATTCAAATAAACGTCACAATAAAAGTAACAGAGACAATCACATTAAATACACACCTAATTTACAATCTACCAATTAAAGTAGCCAAATACACACACATGCACATAAGCACATGTATACAATAAGTTACAGTGCAAGAATCAATGGTAATACAGCAATATTTGAGAATTTTGTATATGCTTTGCATAACAAGTAACAGGGATATTTTACAGGGGGCAAAGTACTTTATTAGAATATTTAAATATTTAATTTATAGTAAATACTTTTAATGTTTTGCTATTAAGAGTTCTTAATATTCTTTTTTCCAAGAATATTCTCTAAGAACAAAGAAACTAATATTTGTGAGCAGCTGACTGCTGAGAAGGCAAAAACTGTATTGACACTGAAGAAATTCTTTTCAGATTGCAAACAAAAGCAAGTACATGGGACCTATCAAAGTTCCATGCAGTGACACACAAATAAAAATGACTTTGTTTGAAAATATTTGTGGAAAATTAGATAAAGAGTATACGGGTCTCTCTGTATTATCTCTCAAAACTGCATGTGAATCAACAGTTATCTCATAATAAAAAGTGTAAAAGTATGTGTTATCCAACGGTAATACCTTTTTTGCCATCTGTATGTTGCTTAATGCATTGACATACACTGAAGTATTTAAATTATATGTACCTGGCCATGAAAGAGATCCTATTCTAATCTTGTGTTTACGTTGGCATTTTTAGGGTAATTTACTCAAAGCCAACTCAGTATTAATTTTTAATTGTAGTGGGTGGGTGGGGGCTCTGTATGGAGATAAAGGGCTATTTTACTACATTTGTTAAATTAATTCATGATGCTAGTTTTCTTTTTTTTTTTGTAAACTGTAGGAAAATGGAGGAGAAAAAAAAATCCCTTCTTTAAATACATCAGTCACAAGAACTGGGTAAAGGAGAATGCAGCTTTTTTATTTGATGGGATGAGAAAGCTAATAATGTATGACAGTAAAAAGGCAGAGGCTTTTAACGCTTTTTTTAACCTTACAAAAAAGGTCAACTCTGATCTGGAAATGAGAAGAACAGCCAACATATGGGAAAGAAGGGCAAAAAGCCAAGTGGAAAGTGAGAAGGAGCTAGGGACGAACACACTCAGATGGCGGATTCCAGTCCCTGCCACTGGCACCCAAAGATTCTCAGGGTGTGGGCTCATCGTCTCTGGATTAATTTAGCTTTTGTCACAGGCTGAGGGGAAGGCCAAGTAAAAGACTGGCAAAGTTACCAAGACCAGGAAAGAGACAAAGCTTTATCTTGATTTAGACAGAGAGGAAAGGAAAAATTCTGCAACCAGCATGCTAGATTCATTTTTGATGGAAAAAAGTGCTAATTGAATATTTCTGCTTCCAACTCAATGGTTAATGCACTTAATCTATAAAAACTTTTGACAATGTTTATTAAAGGCCTACTCTGTGACCAGCACTGACATGGAATAGAGCCCTCATTTTGCAGATGTGAATTCTGAGAGGAAAAGAAACTTGCTTGAGATAAAACAGTCCATAAGAGCTGGCCTAGATTTGAATTCAGACCATCAGACTCCAAAACTCTTGCCTATTCTGCCAGAGAAACCAGCCCTGATGACTTTTGCTTTTGTTAGGGTCTTTAACGAAAACAGTGTCAAATTTGCTTAAAATGAAAAAGCAAGTTTACTTTTTTTTAACTCCAAAGCTAATAGCTTGCCTTAAATCATCCTGTCACACAGTAAGAGCCCCTAAGAAGACAGCTCAATGAATCATCATCCTACAAGTAAGAAAAAATGTGATAGAGGCTGTGTTGTGCTCTAGTTCACAAGAAGGGTAGGATTCCTGCCCCTGCCACTTACTAGTTGGTGATCAAGGGCAAATTACACAGTCTCTCTGAACTTTGGCTTCCTTATATGATAAATGAGGATAATAGTGGGCTGGCCAAAATGTTGACTTGGATTTTAACAAAATGTGATGGGTGATCCTGAAAGAACTTTTTGGCCAGCCCAATATTTACTCTTATTTCAAATTAAGGTATTTCCATGCACACCATTCTGAAGATATCAACCCCAGACACAATCTTACTCTTCTCTCTATCAGAAGACAAGAGATGCAGTGTGGTACAGGGCAAATATCAGATCAAGATGGCCCTGAATCCTAACAGTGACACTTGCTAGTTGTATGACCTTTTATTCATTTAATATCTTGGAACCTTCATTTCCTCATAGGCAAAACATAATTACAAACTCTGTTTCTTTGAGCATACTCAATAAATGTTTGTTGGGCTTGTACTCAATAAATATTTGTTGACTGAAAAAGAAAAGATTAAGATAACATGAGATAATTAATATATGTAAAGTACTTATATTGTCTGACAGGTCATGTGCTCAGTAAATATTAGCTATTTTCTATATGATCATAAATAAAATAAGTTGATAATATAATATTGAACAAATAGGTGTAATATTTGCCAACTAGTTAATAGATTATAATATCCTCATATACAGCTCTGTAAATGTTGCTAATGAGATACAATTGATTTTTAATAAAGACAATAAGTTTAAGTACCTGACACTGTACTATTTAGATACTTAGATTTCAAGTTGATAGAAACAACTCAATAGCTTTTATTGTGTGTGACTTTCCAATTAACACAAAATTATTTACTCTTAGAAACTAATTTTTTATACAAATGAGATTTCTCTTTTATACTGTAAAACTTTCACCCTTCTATAGCCTCTTTCTCTCCTCATCCAAACTCATGTTTGCTTCTCTTCATGTATTCTCTATCTCGGAAAATGCCAACAACCACACCAACACTGGAAAATATTCTAGACATCTCCTTTTTCTCTCCACTGAAAAAGACCAGAAATGAGATAATGGGTGTTTAATATTTCCATCTCTACAACCATGATCTTAGCTTATGGTTTTACATCACTTTGCCAACCAAGGTCCATATGGTCAAAGCTATGGTTTGTCCAGTAGTCATGTGTGTATATAAGATTTGGACCATAAAGGAAGCTGCACACCAACCAAAAAACTGATGCTTTCAAATTGTGGTGCTGGCAAAGATTCTTGAGAGTCCCTTGGACTGCAAGGGGATCAAACCAGTCAACCCTAAAGGAAATCAACCCTGAATATTCATTGGAAGGACTCTTGCTAAAGCTGAAGTTAATGAGAAGAACCTACTCATTGGAAAAGATTCTGATGCTGGGAAAGATTGAGGGCAGGAAGAGAAGGGGATGAAAGAGAATGAGATGGGTTGGGTTGGATAGCAGCACCAACTTAATGGACTTGAGTTTGTGCAAACTCCAGGAGACAGTGAAGGACAGGGAAGCCTGGCATGCTGCAGTCCATGGGTCGCAGAGAGTTGGACACAGCTTAGCCACTGAACAACGGCAACACTCTGTGCCAAACACACTCCCCAGACTATCAGGAGGGCTCATTCTAAAAGGCAAATTGATAGGACTTTAGGGTTAACAAACTACTATATATAAAATAGAAAACCAACAAAGCCCTACTATATAGCACAGGGAATTATATTTAATATCTTATAACAAACTATAATGGAAAAGAATCATAAAAAGAATATAGCAATATAGATATACATGTATATCTGAATCAGTACCACAGAAACTAACACAACATTATAAATCAACTTGCTTCAATTTTAAGAAGTAAATTAAAAGGAAAATTTAATCATGCTACACTTCTGCTTGAGCCCTCCCAATGTTCTATTGTTTTGAAGATAAAGTCCGAGTACTTTTGAGTAATACAAAAGCTCTTCATGATCGTCCTTCTGGCTACACCCCTGGACCTCACCTTCTACCCTAGAATGATTTATAATTTTTTACATTCTCCTGCTGTCTCCTGGTCTGCTTCTTCAACTAGTTTACCCACTTTAGTTGTCCAATAAAACTGGATTCTTCAAAACTCAAACTCATATATCACCTCCTCCAGCAAGTCTTTCTCAAGTATGGATTAGATGTATATTCTAATAGCTCCATGTATTCTTCCAGTTACAACTAATCTCACATCTCCCTGTAAGTCTACAAGCTGCAACAACTTAAAGTTGTATCAGAGTATACCACTCTCCTGCTTAAAGCCTTTCAGTGGTTTCTTATTCCAAACAGAATAAATGGAATTTATTCAGAAGGACACTAACTAGTCCTTCTGTCCACCTCTCTTACCCATGGATCACTGTGCTTCAATTCACTGTTCATTGGCACCTGTGATAAATGCTCCCAGCTCAACACTATTGTTTTCCTTACATTTGCCATCCTCATTACCTTGAAAATTTCCACTTGGACATTTGTGTGGCTGACACCTTCTCATCATTTGCATCATCATGTAACTGCCACATTTTTCAGGGGATCTCTCTGACCACCTCCCTAATGTTACTTGTCTTAACCATTTACTCTCTTTTTCATGACAATTATCACTATCTGGGTATATTGCTTCTTTATATTTCCTTATTTTCATATGTGTTTCATTGTTGATCTCTTCACCAGAATATAAGCTTTACGTCTTTCTTATTTGCTACTGTATATCAATGTCCAGAAAAGTGTTAAATATAAAATTATTTTATAAAATGTATAATATCTATCTATTTTATAAAATATATAAATATAACATCTAAATCACTACTTTATCTCGAAGAATAAATTAAGTAATCACTTATTGAAATCAATTGTGATCATTAACTATGCCAAATCAACTTGTTATTTATTGTGGAGCACACCACTATAACCATGGAAGATTGGCAAATGATAAAAGTATGATTTACCCACAGAAATTTAAGCACTGAGATTAAACAATTTGCCAAAGTAAGATCATCATATTTTAAGTGCAGAAGCTTAATGCAGAGGTAAGTCCTTAGGGCAGAATGCTAGCTGTTCCCCCAAAGTTGTTCTTCCATCCATAGGACATGAACACTTGTGGCTGAAAAGCAGCTGCCCCACCAGGGACTACAGTCCTCAAGCCCTTTGCAGCAAAGCATATTTTTATGACTTATTTCCAGTCATTGGAAAGTGAATGTCGTTCAGTCGCTCAGTCAAGTCTGACTGTTTGCGACCCCATGGACTGCAGCACACCAGGTTCCCTGTCCTTCACCATCTTCTAGAGTTTGCTCAAACTCATGTCCATTGAGTCAGTGATGCCATCTAGGGCTGCATCCTACTACTGAACAGTGTAGAACAAGTAGGTTTGGCTTCCACACTCTGTTCTTCCTGCCTCCCTCAGGAAGCAGATGAAGACAGAAATTCAAGTGATGGAAGAGGCACAGAGGAAAGAACCAGCCTTGGTTCACCACGCAGAGAAGAGCTCCAGTGGCCACTGCCCTGTGAAACACAGTGTGTTAGTTCACTGTAGCTGACCCATTATCCATTTCGTATTCATTGCTCCAGCAGTCTGGCCTACTGACCTGAAATAACACCACATTTGATATGCTAATTTTCACCAGGTTTCCCAAAATTTGTTGAAAGAGTCTAAGTTTTCAGTTGATGAATATAAGCCTATGCCATGAATGTTTCTTAATCTCCCTATATATGCTCATGACAGTAGGCTGATTCATAAACTTTTAGGAATATTTCCTTAACCTGAAAGCAGAAAGCTCATATCAAGTAAAAAAAAAAAAAAAAACTATAAAAATCAGGAAAAGAACATTAGCTGAAATCAAAACGAAAAAGAATGTGTAGTTAGATCTGTGTATCCATTTCTATGCAAAGTGTGTTTCTTCTCTGCCTAATGACTCACCATATCAAATGTGCACAGCAGATAAAATTAGTTAATTCATAAATAGTTTGTTTATATTTTTCCAAATTGTAAGTTAAGTTTTCAATACAAGACTAACAAAAACTTATAATTTCATATTTTTTTTAAATTTCAAGAGCCTTAGTTTTACCTGGCTTATCAAGTTTAGCTTCATCTGATATGACCTCTTAATTTGTAATCTTTTTGAAAATAAAGGTGTAGAGAAAGGAAAAAGAAAAATTAAGTGAATCTGCAAGAATCTCTATTTGAAGTAACCTAACATGCCAGCAAATTTGGAAAACTCAGCAGTGGCCATAGGACTGGAAAAGGTCCATCTTCATTCCACTCCCTAAGAAAGGCAATGCCAAAGAATGCTCGAACAACTGCACAGTTGCACTCATCTCACACGCTAGTAAAGTAATGCTCAAAATTCTCCAAGCCAGGCTTCAGCAATACATGAACCATGAACTTCCAGATGTTCAAGCTGGTTTTAGAAAAGGCAGAGGAACCAGAGATCAAATTGCCAACATCCACTGGATAATCGAAAAAGCAAGAGTTCCAGAAAAACATCTATTTCTGTTTTATTGACTATGCCAAAGCCCTCGACTGTGTGGATCACAATAAGCTGTGGAAAATTCTGAAGGAGATGGGAATACCAGACCACCTGACCTGCCTCTTGAGAAACCTGTATGCAGGTCAGGAAACCACAGTTAGAACTGGACATGGAACAACAGACTGGTTCCAAATAGGAAAAGGAGTACGTCAAGGCTGTATATTGTCACCCTGCTTATTTAACTTATACACAGAGTACATCATGAGAAACGCTGGGCTGGAAGAAGCACAAGCTGGAATCAAGATTGCCGGGAGAAATATCAATAACCTCAGATATACAGATGACACCACCCTTATGGCAGAAAGTGAAGAGGAACTAAAAAGCCTCTTGATGAAAGTGAAAGAGGAGAGTGAAAAAGCTGGCTTAAAGCTCAACATTCAGAAAACTAAGATCATGGCATCTGGTCCCATTGCTTCATGGGAAATAGATGGGGAGACAGTGGAAACAGTGTCAGACTTTATTTTTTGGGCTCCAAAATCACTGCAGATGGTGATTGCAGCCATGAAATTAAAAGATGCTTACTCCTTGGAAGGAAAGTTTAGATAGCATATTAAAAAGCAGAGACATTACTTTGCCAACAAAGGTCCGTCTAGTCAAGGCTATGGTTTTTCCAGTGGTCATGTATGGATGTGAGAGTTGGACTGTGAAGAAAACTGAGCACCGAAGAATTGATGCTTTTGAACTGTGGTGTTGGAGAAGACTCTTGAGAGTCCTTTGGACTGCAAGGAGATCCAACGAGTCCATCCTAAAGGAGATCAGTCCTGGGTGTTCATTGAAAGGACTGATGCTGAAGCTGAAACTCCAATACTTCATGCAAAGAGTTAACTCATTGGAAAAGACCCTGATGCTGGGTGAGATTGGGGGCAGGAGGAAACGGGGACGACAGAGGATGAGATGGCTGGATGGCATCACCAACTCGATGGACGTGAGTTTGAGTAAACTCCAGGAGTTTGTGATGGACAGGGAGGACTGGTGTGCTGCAATTCATGGGGTCGTAAAGAGTCAGACATGACTGAGCTGGTCTGAACTGAATGTATTTTCAGATAAAGTGTGAGCATAATTTTAATACTTCTTTGATCTAGTTAGGTCAAAATCTCAGCCATATCCCATTCAAATACACAAGTATCATTTGTTATATAATGTTAACTCCTTTTTATGGAAATAACTGATGCTCCAATGTTGTATCCTTCCTTCATATTGGACAGAATGAAGGATGGGGGATTTTTTTTTAACGTTTTGTTTTATATTGGGGAATAGTTGATTAACACTGTTGTGACACTTTCAGGTGGACAGCAGAAGGGCTCAGCCATACATACACATGTATCCATCCTCCCCCCAAACTCCCCTCCCATCCAGGCTGCCATATAACATTGAGCAGAGTTCCCTGTGCTATACAGTACATCCTTGTTGGTTATCCATTTGAAACATAACAGTGTGTACATGTCCATCCCAAGCTCCCTAACTATCCCTGCCCCCCTCCCAATCCTCCCCTCCCGGCAACCATAAGTTCAAAGGAACAGGATATAAGAGAAAGGAGACTTGAGATGGGTTGAGCCCATGGTACGTAAGTGGCTATGACACAAACCACCTCTACTTCTGACTACCTTCCCTGTACTAACTTATCTGAAATAATCACCTTCTCTCCCTTCCTCATCACTGCAGCCAGAAAACTCTCCCCCAAAATACATTCCCAAATTATATATACCACATTCTGTAAGAATTTTGTCATTTATCCTATTAAATTCTAGGTGTGTCCGGCTTTGTTTAGTTTGTTTGTTTTAGCTTTCTATGTCATATCAGTGGATCTGGGATCCACCATTATTTTGTTTCCTATTACTGCAAACTAGGTATAATTTCAAACACTGTACTCAGTATACAAATTTTATTCAATAATAGAATTATTTGAAGTCCCATGATGTTTATTATAATTGCTTTAATGGACTAGCCTTGTATCTGAATGTCAGTTCTGTTCTGGGAAATTACAGCATTTTCATATTATAATACATATTGATTATTAACCAACGCTAAGTATTTTAATTGATGCTATTTCACATTATAATTGCTACCCGAATCTATTCACAGAATTTAGATTGCTTTTAAATCTAAAATTGATCATTATTACATTCTCTGTTTGTGATTGTCAGACATCTGTAATTTTTTATATGCAAATAAGTTACTGAATGTGAATTAAAAGGACAATTATAGCAATAACAGAAATTATTTTAAGCAAACTTCAAAGATTTGTTTGCCTCAGGGGATCAAAATTGTATAATTCTATACTCAGGCACATTTATATGAAGATATGGAAAAAAATGACCTGGTGCCTATTGGCATGAATGAGACTTTTACAAATGAATATCAGTCATGATGCTCAGGTCTGATTTACTTCATATTAATACAGTCTGTTTGGAAGGGAAATTTTTAGACATAGTCTCACAATTGGCTTCCAGAAAGACACACCTGATTCTGTTGCCACATGGCTCATCTTTTTTTAAAATATTTAATTATTTATTTATTTGGCTGTGGTGGGGTCTCTGCTGCAGCTGTATAGACTTAGTTGGTCCCAAGTATTTGGAATCTTAGTTCCCTGACCAAGGAGGGAACCCAGGCCCCCTGCATTGAAAGAGGAGAGTCTTAACCACTGGACAAGAGAGAAATCCTGTACATGGCTTATCTTGAATACTCTTTTGAGGTCCAGATTTGATTTACTAGTACTCTGGTATGCATACTTTACCAATGCCCAAAGCTTAATCACTACCATTTAATTTCTTTAATCTGTGCTTAGGCAGAAGTGCATTATTGAAAATGTCCAGAACCATGGGGATTGGGACTTTCCTAATTCCTTCTCTTAAATTCACACCTAAGTTTAACTGATCAATTGAGGTTTTTTAGTACACTTTAGCCGGCTCATTGGAAAAGACCCTGGTGATGGGAAAGATTGAAGGCAGGAGGAGAAGAGGATGACAGAGGACCAGATGGTTGGATGGCATCACCGACTCAATGGACATAAGTCTGAGCAAGCTTCGGGAGATGGTGAAGGACAGGGAAGCCTGGCGTGCTGCAGTCCATGGGGTTTCAAAGAGTCATACACGACTGAGATGAACTTCAGACTGGAGCAGATGGAGCAGATGTCGGCGGTCAGAGATGACTCTGGGTCGCAGCTGGTCAGAAGCAGCAAAGGCGTTCTCACAGACCGAGGTTAAGATCTTGCTGGGAATCAGGGGGCGGAATCGCCACAGCCAAGGGCTTCTGAAAACCTCCTACCTTGAGTGAGAAAGAACGCTAGGCACTGGCCCTCCTGGAGACCTGAACATGAATGGGCCCCCAAGGCAGAGTGCACAGCCTGCAGACCCCACTCCCCTCCCCACGGCTTCAACATGGAGCCACACTGCGTATGTGCAACTGCTACTGGAAGTACTTAACTGGAACACAGTAAAATTACTCAGATACCACATATTGACTGGTGGGTGTATTTCCCAGAAATCCTGAGTTGTCAATTAAGTTGTCAATTTGGCAACTTAATTTTTATACTTGGTTCATTTAGTATTGATGATATTTGAAAACGCTGAGACTTACAGGAAAAAAAAAGTGTGTGTGTATATATATATGTATATATTGTGTTGAGAGACACAAGCAATTAAATAAGTGTGATACTATGTAACAAATCTTAAAAATAGTTATAACCATATAATGGGAACTAAAAGAGGAAACTAAAATTAATTTTGTCAGGGCCATAAGAAAAACCAGGCAGGAAGAATTTTTTTCTTAAGTGACTTGACATTTGACTCCAAAGGTACTTAGAATTTGAGCAGGAAGTAAAAACCAAGATGATGAGGAGAGATGAGGTCAAGTCATTTTGGATAAAGGCAGTAGGAAGGTGCAGAGAAATAGTGTACAGGGGAAATACCACTGGGTGGATAGGGCTGGGGTCGAGGAGAAAAGTGATTGAAAATAAGGCCGAAAGGGGAAGCCCAAGGTGCCTAGATGTGAGCACCATTTGCCATGCTGAGGAGTCTTCCCTTCACCATTTAATAGGAAGCATTAAATGTATTCTGAATTTCAGAAAAGAAATAGAATGACATCATAGAGAATGAACTGAGGGAGGGCAACTAGAAACACCATTTAACAAGGCATTCATTCATCTTTATTCAACAAAGCAATATTTACCAAGCATTTGTTAGGAACCAGACATAAATTTGGGTACTGGGGTGAAGTGCTAATTTGCTTCGGTTGTGTCTGACTCTTTGTGATCCCGTGGACTGCAGCCTGCCAGGCTCTTCTCTCCATGGGCTTCTCTGGGCAAGAATACTGGAGTGGGTTGCCATGCCCTTCTCCACGGTATCTTCCCAACCCAGGGATCAAATCCACATCTCTTATGTTTTCTGCATTGGCAGGCAGGTTCTTTACCACTAGGGCCACCTGGGAAGCCCGAAATATAGTCCTTAACCTCCAGGAGCTCACTGTCTTATGAGGTGGGGGCAGGGTGGGGGGAAATAGTTTAATAAACAACACAATTAAACTGTCATGTGGTTTGGGCTTTAATATAATGTTGATCAAAATAAGAAATGTAAGAACAAATGTAAAACAGATTGGAAGAAAGAATGTATACGTGGAGATTTGCTGAGATTGAATTGCCTATGGCAAACCTGCATAGACCTCGCTGATAGTATTTGGATAGAAGTCCAAAACTTGGATGAGGTATCTGGCCTAGAAATATAGACTTGACAGCCCTTCAATGTGTAAGTGATTGTTGAAGACACAGGTGTGGATGAGGTCACCTTAAATGGTAGATAGAATTACAAGTAAATAAAGAACAGAATCATTAGAATCTTTTCAAAGTATAAAGTATATTGTAGTATTTGTTCAAAATATTCACTGCCCTTTCCTACTGGTTGCATGTCTACCCAATGTATTTCTTCTGGGTCTGTCCCTGAGGGGAAATTATAATGCCTAATTCATTAATGTAAAGCTGGACCTTGTGATTGTCTTCAGCCAATGAAATGTAAGCAAAAAGAACATTAACCCCTTCTGTAAAAAACTTTTAAAAGCCTGTAGCATAATTCTTCTCTCTTTCTTTCTCCTGGGCCTCAATATCAGAAATCAGTCCCAGAGTTAAGAACCAAAGGTGTCCTGTGATGACCATGTAACATGAACTGAAGGAAAACTCGTGTTTGGAAGGTCTTTACAATAAAATAAATTTGTCTGAAATGGATAAGACAGGATGAGTAGAAAGAAGTATAATAGACCAAATAACAAAGGTGTTGTAGAAATAAGATTTTGAGATATCCAGGAAGTCTGAAACATAGGATGTGAAATGTTATAAATGAGTCAAAAATGACTGAGATTTTTTACTTGAGTGACTGTGAGAAGGTGACTTTGTTATATGAGACAGGACAGAGAATCCTACTACTACTTTTATATCAGAGCTTGCACTTAAATTCCACTTTAGAACTGGAAGAAGAACAAAGTCAAGATGTTGACATTTGGATAAATTTGTTAAAGATACCTCTGGTACATTCAGGTGGAAATGCCTGCTGCTGCTAAGTCACTTCAGTTGTGTCCAACTCTGTGCGATCCCATAGATGGCAGCTCACCAGGCTCCCCTGTCCCTGGGATTCTCCAGGCAAGAACACTGGAGTGGGTTGCCGTTGCCTTCTCCGGGAAATGCCTGCTAGGCAGTGGAATATATAGACCTGGGGTTCAGGATGGGTTTATGGACAAGATGGGGCCCCCTGAGAGACTGCATCCAATAAGAAAGGGGTTGAAGATAAAAATCTGGAGGAAACTCATTTTTAAGGGAAAAATAAAAGAAGAAGAATGGAGTAAAATAAACTTTGTAAGAATGGTTAGAGAGATAGAAATGAAACATGAAAAAGTAATGTGTAATGTACTAAGGAAAAAGATGTTATAAAAAGTGCACTCATGTGTGGACTGCTGCGGAGAGGTAAATAAGGTTAAAATTTGAGAAGATTATTGATGTTTACAATTAAGAGACACATTAATGTAGAACACTGCTGGAGAGAAGTTCTAAAATCTGTACCTCGGCTGATAACCTCATATCAGAATTACTCTACGGAATCTCTCCATTGCCCTTATACCTTGAGGAGTTGGGCTCTGGAAACTCCACGGCAAAGAGTTAAATTGTTCATTTTCTCTTTGAATTTGGGCTGTAGTGTCTTTTCTTCCGATTAGAAGAGGCCAAAGCCTAGTTTGAAAGGGGATTAGAGTAGAGATGAAGAGGTTGTCCTCTCTCGTTTTTTGATTTGGAAGGAATAGTTCAGTTTTGAAAGGGTAAATCCACATTTGCAGGCACTGCCTTGAAGCTCCATAACTTAAGAGCTAAGCTTCAGGAGTGTGGTGGGTGTGGACGCTTAATAGTAATGAGGAGAGAATTGAGTGTAATGAAGTGAAGAAAGCAAGTTCAAGGAAAAGGCCATCTTGTCAAGGGAGTCAAGGTTGAAGGGAGGTCATCTGGAGAATGGGGAAGTTGGGTGTGGTGAACACTTTTGTTGGCAGAAGAAATATTGAGATTGAAGACCCAGGAGAGAAAAGAGATAATTGATGGCAAACGTTTCCCATGTGAGGTAAGAGGGAACTGTACCAAAAATAAACTGAAAGGAAATAGTTTCACATTACAAAGGAGAAAAGAATAGAACCTCTTCCTCTAGAACCTCAACAGAGGGCAGGAGGGACATGTAAATCACTAGGTGTACAAATAAATCCCATCGTGTCCTTAAGGAAAGTTATACAAGAGTAATTTGTAAACTCTACGGCACTGAACAAATACTAGTCCCTATTATTATTATAATTTTCACTTTGGTGAGTTATTGGGAACATGGTCTGTAGCTTGGGGGCCAGGTCAGAAATGCACTGTCACTTTGAGAGTCATCTGTAGCAGAGTGATAGTTAAGTAAATTGGATTTAAGAGAAATCTCTCAGGTAAGAGTATAAGGAGGAAAGCAGGGAGCCACAGACAGTGCATTAAGCTTGTGAACTCCATGGAAACTGATTGAGGACAATCGGCACGAAAGGACATAGTGCTGATGAGAAGTGGGCAAACTTCTCCAGCTTAGAGTCCCAAAGGGCAGCGTCATCAAAAGGGAGGGAGCCCAATGTTTCACGCTACAAAGTCAATGGCAGTGATGCCGCCCCAGCCCCTGCCACAAGCCCCGACTGGGACAGATACACTAAGTGTTTGTGGTAAAATGACTGCAGGCTATGATTAAGGGCATGGCATTTAGTGAAGAGTAGTCCATTTGGGGGTTGCCAAGAGCCGGACATGACTTAGCGACTGCACGACAACAGGCCGTTTTGAGAATCCAGACTTCTCTCCGAGAATCCTGATGATGTCCCATTTTAAAATGTGGTCAGGCAATGGAGAAAGAAGAATGCTTCTGGAGAATGTGTGTGTCAGACCTTGGTTCTGAGCAGAGGGCCAATGAGGATCACAGCCAGAAAAGACAAGGACCAGGGTTTTAATCACAAGAGCAGAAATGTAACAGTCGGTTCAAGGAAAGAATTGGAAGAGTAGGAGAACTTGAAGACTCAAGAAGGAAACAGGAATAATTAAGGGTCTGAAAATCTTAAATTGAACACCTTGTTCCCTTGGAATATCCATAGTTGATTCTACATCATGCCTTCTACCAAACATTTCATTAAGACTTTGGGTCCCTGGACCACAGTTTTCCTTTGGTCATCATCATGGGTCACAAGTGGATGATCTATAAAATGCTGCTTTCATGGTGTTTGGATTTCCACTACTCGAATGGCTTTCATTTTCACCCTTTAGCAAGTCAGCCTCTAACTTTCTAAGATGCTTTTACCTCTATTCCATCCTCAGTCCTGAAACGCTGGCGCTTCAAATCCTTCAGCACTTGCTGTCCCGTACCAGTTCTTCACCACGTCTCTTAGGCTCTGCACTCATCTTCTTTCCCCTTTTCCTTATAAAATAACGTGTGTTGAGTGTCTACTCTGTGCTTAACCCTGGGATACTCCTTCTGTTTTTTTCCTCCCCCAAAATTAAGAGTTAAGAAACTAGCGAACTCTGCTTTTTTAGCTCAAAAGTTTGTAGAAACTTCCCCAAGTTCACAGAGCCTGGTAGAACCTGGAAGTGAATAAGGTGATCAGTACTCCCAAGGTTGTGTTGGGTATTCATCCTGCTGTATGTCTCTTCTAAATGCTACCTCCTTGGAATTTTCCTGGTGGTCCAATGGTTAAGAATCTACCTTACAATGCAAGGGACACGGGTTTGATCCCTGGTCAGGGAACTAAGATTCCCACATGCTGCGGGGCAACCAGAGAGGCCCTCACACATCCCAATGAGGAGCCCGTGCATGCCATGCATGCCACGAAGACCCAGGGCACCCTCCCGCCAAATTAAACACCCCTTGCTTGCATGACATGGGTCTCATGACCAATCTTAGTGCCACCGCTCAAACCAGCATCCTTCATTTCCTTTCCTTTTATACTTTTGCACATACCAAGCCAATCCCTAATTCTGAGGCAAACGAGTTGCCTATTTTCATCATGCTTATTTCCAGCCTGCTAAGTGTTGTTGGAGAAAATTAAATAGCTGTGCTGATTGCTTTCATTACATTGTCATGATGTCCCAACCTCAGCCAGGCCTTTGCAAACACTAGCAATCCCTCTGCTCCTCTCTCGACAGCTCTTTCCCATTTCCCAGCATCTGCTCCAAATCTGTTTAGTTTTCCTCGAGTCTACTTTAATTAAAAACATTCTTAACATGGCTTACTAGGCTCTCCAGAATTGGCTCCTTCCCACCTCCCTGCTCTCCCCTAGCACTGTGCTCCCCCTAGCTTTGCTATTCTCTCTGATACTTTTAATCCTCATGTCTTGTCCCTTTTGGATATTCTCTTTGTTGAGTCTGAGAAGCTTTCTCTTGCTTCTTTGTTTAACTAAGTACTCATCCTTCAATGTTACATCATCTGATGAGCCTTTCCTGACCTCCAAGATTAGCTTAGATCCCGCTATAGAATTTTAATATTCTGCACATTTTAATGATTTGTCTGAAGCCAGCCTTCCTCTTTTGGTGGGTAATGATGTGCCGATAGTAACAGTGTTGCCTCATTTAACTCGTTGTAACCTCAGCACATGGCATCGTGCCCAGCCCTTGAGAAATGCTTGATACATATTTATATGTAACTGGAATTGAAATGTTGGCATTAATAATCATATGTATTATTTTTTTACCCACAGACTGAAGAGACCTGGAATATCTTAGTTGTACACAGTCTTTGAAGGTATAATATGTACCTACAGTTGAGGTTTTTCATGCTGACAATAAGCTGGATAAGAAAAGCTTATCTGATAAGATATAAGACTTGAGAAGGTAAAGAGCAAATGGGGTCTGTGGAAATATGACTCTCTTGGTCTTGATCTTGAAGGAACTGAGATGTTTTGTAGAGCGGTCTATAACCGGGGTCCCCAACCTCTGGAACTGGGCTGCAGAGCAGGAGGTGGACAGCAGGTGAGGAAGCTTCATCTGTATTTACAGCCACTCTCCAGCACTTGCATTATACCTGAGCTCCACCTCCTGTCAGATCAGCAGCAGCATAATAAGTGTAAAGTGCTCGAATCATCCCCAAACCAACCCCCTGCCAACTCCCAGTCCATGGAAAAATTGTCTTCCATGAAACTGATCCCTGGTGCCAAAAAATGTTGGAAACCATCATTGGTCTATAAGACCAAATCCTTTGTTCAAAGACAGATCAAGAACTAGGAAATCAAAATAGGAAATGTCAGCAATTGGGGAGGAAGGTGTTGATAATTTGGATAAGTGCTGCGTGCTCCACAAATGATCAAGCAAGCTATTGAGGACTGTGGAAGCTGAGGCATTTTTATTTTTACTACTTTCCCTAAACTTCTATTTTCGTATTTTCCTATTTGACATCTTCATCCTCTATCTGGGGGTTGAAGTTTATACTCTTGTGTTACAAACCTGACCACAAACTATATTAGGAGCCAGAATTGCTGAGCACAGGTACAAGAAGTGAGAAAAAAACAGAATTAACAAAGGCAAACAGGTGAGGCAGCAGATGGCCCAGATCAATTCTACAAATGGCAGAATTCTACAAAAGATCAAATGGTAGGTCAATTCTACATTTGGACCAAATTCAAAATGGTCTGATTTATTCAGTCACTCATTCATTCATTCAAAATGGGGAGAATAGAGAAGAGGTATAACTTTGAAAATGCTGAGGAGAGAGGACTGGGATATTGAGCTGTGTCATTCAGAGGACTCTGCCCCATAGCAAGACAGAAGCATGAACAGTTTCCAGCTTCTGACAAAGTGACTGTTCTTACTTGTCTCTTCATCTCTCCCCAATGCCTCCCATGTCACTTCTCCTAGATGTAAGCATTTTTGTGGAAAGAGGATATCTCTTCTCAGTTTTCATAACAGCACTAGACTGAACTCCCAATGGTTTGGACTGCATCTTTCCTTCTCTAAGATGGTATGGAGTCAGTGACATACTGTAAAGTCCCAGGTCTGGCCACCAAGAAATCAGGATCACTGCTGTACAGTATACCTTGAAACGTGCAAGGTCTTAATTCAAATAAAGCATTCAAAGCTATTCACAAACCTCCTTTTTTCAGAGAAGGCAGTTTACTGATCTAGTGACTACTGACATCACATGTGTTCCTGGAGAAGGAAGAAACCCCAGCCACACAATTGGACCCTGAATGGCAATATCTAGCCAAAAAAAAAAAAAAGATTTTAGAGGACTTTGATCTGGCTTGGGTAATAAGGGTGTATTATTCAGGACTCTTTTTCGCTTCAAGACACAAGCCAAACTCAAAGTGACTTAAGATGATAAAAAATGTGAAGGTTATTTATTGTTTTGAAGACTGGTGAGTTGCATAAGAATCAGTCATTGGCATGACTGGTTGTAGGGGCTCATATGATGTCACTAGGATCTGGTCCATTTCAAAGTCTCTGCTCAGCATTCCACAGAAAGAGATCTGGTACCTCCAGCATCACTTTTTGCTGTCAGCAGCCCCAATGGAAAGAGCTATGTCTTTTCTCAAGTTTCATAAAAGTACTTGACTCCCAATGTTCCAAATTATACCTATATTGAACCTGGCCAGGATCAGGAAACATGCTGAGTGGCTGAGTCCTGCATTACATCCTTACTCTTTCCACTTAAGATATGTCAACCTCATCCATAGTATGGAGTAGATTGAGAATAGGGAAAGGCAGTATCCCAAGGAAAAATGGTTTACTTTTATATGGGAGACCCAGGTTTGATCCCTGGGTCAGGAAGATCCCCTGGAGAAAGGCACAGTTACCCACTCCAGTATTCTTGCTTGGGAAATCCCATGGACAGAGGAGCCTGGCGAGTTACAGTCCATGGAGTCGCAAAGAATCAGACACAATTGAGGGACTAACACTGTATAAAGGAAGAGGGGAGGATTCTGAATAGAAGGAATAGACATCCATAATACTGGTGTTCTAAGGAAAGAGATTTTGCCTGAGTCAGAGATGAAAGAGGTCAAGATATTTCTCTGTATTAGTTGGGATGTTTTTGTTGTCGTCATAGTTGTTAGAAGACCCAGAAATCCATCACAAACTAAGTTAAAAAGGAAATCCATTGCCTTATGTAACTCAACATGGGAGACTGGGGTTGGTCTCAGGGACTGGATCTAGGGATAAGAACAATTATCAGGACTTTCTACTCTCCACCTCCTTCCCTTATCTCGCCTGTTGGTTTTACTTTCTTCTACCACTGAACTTTTTTCACCTAGTGGTAAATATGGTTCCCTGGATCCATTGCTCCACAGTTTCATCAAAAAGAAAAAGGCATTTTACTAATCAAAACTAAAATAAGATGTCACCTCATCATGGTCAGGATGGCCATCATTAAAAAGTCTATAAAAGACAAATGCTGGCAAGGGGGAAAAGGGGATCTTCCTACACTGTTGCTGGGAATGTAAATTGTTGTAGCCACTATGAAGAATGATATGAAGTTTCCTTAAAAAACTAAAAATAGAGTTATCGTATGATTCAGAAATCCCACCAATCCCACTCCTGGACATATATCTGAAAAAGATGAAAACTCTAATTGTAAAAGACACATGCACTCTAATGTTCATAACTTCCCTGTTGGTTCAGTGGTAAAGAATCTGCCTGCCAATGTAGGAGATGAGGGTTCAATCTCTGGGTAGGGAAGATCCCCTGGAGGAGGAAATGGCAACCCACTCCAGTATTCTTGCCTGGAAATCTCAGGAACAGAGGAGCGTGGTGGGTTACAGTCCATGGAGTCACAAAGAATCAGACAAAACTTAGCAACTGAACAACAGTGCGCACGCATGCACACACACACACACACACACACACACACATACATATATACACAATGGAATATTTCTCAGTCACAAAAAGGAATGAAATAATGCCATTTGTAGCAATATGGATGGACATGGAAATTATACTAACTGATGTAAGAGGAAGACAAATGTCATGATATGACTTATATGCGGAATCTAAAATATGAGACAAATGGACTTATTTACAAAACAGAAACAAATTCATAGAACTAGAAAACAAACCAAAGGGGTTACCCAAGGGGAATGGGAGGTGGAGGAGGGATAAATTAGGAGTTTGGGATTAGCAGATACAAACTGCTACATATAAGACAATTAAGCAATAAGATTCTATTGTGTAACACAGGGAACTATATTCAGTATCCTGAAATAAACCTTAATGGAAAAGAACATGAAAGAGAATATATATGTATATACATATATATGTGTGTGTGTGTAAATATATATATATAACTGAATCACTTTGTCGTACAACAGAAAATAACCCAACATTGAAAATTAACTATACTTCAACAAATATAAGAATAAATTGAAATTTTTTTATATTAAAAGAAAAAAGGACATTTTATTGTCATTTCTAGTTCAAAAATCTGGTCAAAAATATTTGACTAGCTTGATTCACTTTTTTCTCTCTTAAAAGCAAAGTCTACTATCAGAAGCAGAGCAGTTTGCTGTGAAAAGATGAAGTCAACAGCATCATTTCTCAAACTTCTCGAGTCATCGACCTCACTGGAAGTCTGGCAAAGTCTAAAAACTCCATCTAAGAAGAATGTATTTACACCAGAAAATATAGCATATAGGAAAAGAAAGCTATGATATTTAAATGCAGTTATTGAAATGTTTTAAAACAATTTATGATAAGTAATATATATGTTTCATTATGAATGCATTAAATAATAATATATAGAAACAGACCTAACTACCGGTTCATATACATATGAAAATATCTGTGATTTATTATGCTAATATTACTGTGATTTATTGTCTACATTCCAATTTGAACAAAATTAAAAATTTTAGTTTGGAGTTAGTGAAAATAAAGTGATAATCTTCCCACCCAAGTTATCACTCCCTCTAAATCCTATTCAGAATCACTGAAACTGCCACACTAGAGGGTGAGTGAGGCAATAGTTTGAGAGAACCTTAATTAAGAGTGGATTTTAGGAGCTACTGGATCAGGGTTATCCATCTTCACCTGGATAATTTTATACCAGGGCTCATGCTGAGATTTGTTTTCATAAGAAATGCAGGTTCACTAATGTTATAGTAACTGCAATTGGGGAATAACATTGGGCTGGTTGCTTTCACTGACCTAGTTATTCCCTATGTGTCTCACCTGAAAAGTGAGATAATTTGTGATGTCACTCTATTGAGAAGAGGTTGCTTCTCACACCTACTCTTTGAGTTGAAAATTCCTAAGTGGGTGGCTCAGTTCATGTTGAGCACTAAGCCTGAATACCAGAGCTTAATGTGTCAAAAAGAACAGTTATTTTCCAGTGGAAGATGAGGCATTCTCCAAGTTTAAACGTCCAACCAAGAGTGTGGAAACACAGGCCAAAGACACATGAACAATGTCCATGAGATTATTTTTGTAAATTTTTATTGCAATATAGTTGATTTATAGTGCTGTGTTAGTTTCAGGTGTGCTGTAAAATGATTGCATTATAAATACACACACACACACATACACACACATATATATTATTTTTTAGATTCTTTTCCAATATAGGTTATTGCAAGATATTGAGTACAGTTCCTTGTGTTGCACAGTAGGGCCTTGTTGTTTGCTTATTTTATACATAGTAGTATGTATATTTTAGTCTGAAACTCCTAATTTATCCTTCCCTGTCCCCCTTTTCCTCTTTGGTAATCATAAATTTGTTTTCTAGATCTGTGAGTCTATTTTGTTTTGGAAATAAGCTCATTTGAATCATTTTTCTTAGATTCCACATATAAGTGATATCATGTGATATTTGTCTTTCTCTGTCTGACTTACTTCATTTAGTATGATAATCTCTATTTCATGGCAAAAGAAGCCATAAACAAAATGAAGGGCAACCTATTGAATGGGAGAAAACATTTAAGGATTAATTCCAAAATATACAAACAGCTCATACAGCTCAATATTAAAAAACAAACAACCAACCAACCAAACAACTCAATCAAAAAATGGGCAGAAGATCTAAATAGATATTTCTCTAAAGAAGGCATCCAGATGGCTGAAAGGCACATGAAAAGATGCTCAACTTCGTTAACTATCTAGAAGTGCAAATCAAAACTACAATGAGGTATTATCACCTCACAGGGATCAGAATGGCCATCTGATCATCATCAAAATGTCTACAAACAACAAATGCTGAAGAAGGTGTGGAGAAAAAGGAACCCTCTTACACTGTGAGTGGGAATGTAAATTGTTACAGCCACTACAGAGAACAGTCTGGAGGTTCCTTAAAATACTAAAAATAGACTTGCCATATGATCCAGCAGTCCCACTCCCGGGCATACATCTGGAGAAAATCATACTTTGAAAAGTCCTTCAGCTTACATCTAGCACCAGGCAGACCTTGGTGAGAGCTAACTTTGACGAGCCAAAATCTCTGCTTCAAGAAGCTAATGATTTTTAATTTTTTTGTCTATTTATCTTTTCTTTCATTCAGAGTATTTTGAAATTATTTTAAGACTTCAGGCTTCTTCGACTGTGCTAAAAACAGCCAAGGGAATTATCTATGATGGGACCAAACTTGTGAAGAGTAGTGAGGAACGAGGCACTGGAAACTGGCACGGGCAGCCATCATAATTTATGTGGCATAAATGGTTCAGGAAATAGATTAAGGCTCCTTGATCAGCCACTCCTTGCTAATTGGAGATCTCTTTTCAGTGTTAAACCTTGGAGCTTTCGAGTGGATTTCAATAAGAAAACATTTAGTAAAGCATTAGTCAGACTACTGTGAACTCAGTTGGGGACAGAGCCAAAAAATCAAATCCAACACAAACTATTATGAGTCAAACCTTATGGAAGACATCTTATATATATTATCTTATTTAATCCTCCCTCAAACCTTGTGAAATAGCTACCATTATTTCCATTTTACAAGTGAGAAAACTGCAACTCAGAGAAGGCGAGTAATTTATTGAAGATCACACAGCTGGCGAGCAACAGAATGAGTAAGGAATGCCTCATAACAAATCTAGTACTTGTCTTTTCTCTTGTAGAGTCTTGCCAGAAAAGCACACTTGTTCACCCAATTATTTCTAGTACCCATTGGCCAGCTTCCCTGGACCCCAGGCAATTTGCCAATAGAAAAAAATAAAAGACCAGTGTTAGAAACCTGGGAATGGACCTTATGTGACCTCAAAACACATGTGCTTATCTTGCTTTGTGCTAAGTAAAAAGTCAAAATTATTGCAAGAACAAAAGCTTGCAATCTTCCTATGTTCTCACTTGGGCTGTACTCAAAAAAACAAATTTTTTAAAGTGATGATTTTAATCACTGGCTTATAGTGAGATCAGAAAAGAATTATCTAGCATATCTCCAACTTAACACTGGGAACCATAATAGGAAACGTATGTAAAATATCAATTTACTCAAAACAAATATTTATCTGTGGGGAGCTAGGGGTGGGGAGGAGAGAATTTAAGCTTTATGTTTGTTGAGCTTCAGACTGATAGAACTATTACATAGAAATAAACATAACAATATATCATGATTGGTTATGACAGATTGGCACCACTCTCAAATTAATCCAGACATTTAGACCTTCAAAGCGGGTCACTATTTTTTGGACTACAGCAGCAATTAATAAATCAATCTTATCCCACAGAGTGATTGATTAGCACTTTTCACAAAATGTATAGCAAATGACTATCTAATCAAAGGAAATAAAACTATTCATAGATCTTCTTTTAATTTGAATTCTCTCCAGTTATAAACAGATTTTCCTTTCTTCTGGCCAGATCTAAGTGCATTTAATACTCTTTGGATAGTAAAATGTTTCAGACTGACAAAATAGCCACAGTCTGTAACCTCTATTGGAAGAGGCTTTGATTACAGTAAAATTACACAAAAATGTGTCATTAAAAGGCATTGGACAGACATAAAATCTAACCTTTGGAGCTGAAGAATACTTGAGATTCTCTTCATGATCATGCAAGGGGAAATTCTTTGCTATGGAATAGCTATTTTCCTGTTAAGCAGGCTATTTCATCAATGATTTATTCCTGAGATGTAATAGGTCGTTTAAAATGGTGGTTTAAAAGTTGGGCCTTTTTGTTTAATTTTCTCACAGGCGGTTGGTAATTATCATGGTCCCGCAGTTTCTCTGGAATGCCGTAGAGGGTCAAATGGCAATGGAACCCTGCTTTATAGGGTAATTAAGACAGTCGACATGGTTATTAAATACATCATGCTAAACTAAACTGGAATGCTGTGAAATAAAATCCAAAATCATAAATAAAACTTGGGTATTCCAGCAAAGGGGGATATATGTGAAAAGGAGGAGCTTTACGCTCTCAGAATTGCAATAAATAGCTCTTGCCCACTCAGACTTACTAAAATCTGACTACAAAAATCCTCTGGATTTGTCTTTTAAAGAGTGATACTGAAATCAACGCTACAACACCACATATTTTTGAAGTTTCAATTCCCACTACTTCCTATTACATAAAACAACCTAAGAATGCTTTGAAAGGAATCATTTTTCCTAGATTCCTTATTCCAAAGACCAAATGCTGGAAAAGGTATGATACACTGAGTGATACAATGTAAGTCTGATATGACTATCAGATGAATTTTAGACTTAAAAAGAATCAAGATTCTTTCCCTTTATAAGGTCTTTGCAATGACCGCTCATCACTGTATATTCATGCTGCCTTTCAGAATTCATCTGTAACCTGCCTAAGACCATGATGTTATGACCAGAAATCAAAGAAACCAATAACAGGCTATATGAAGGCTTATTGATGTTGGTAATTCTAAATAGTGGTGATAGGTAAATATTGTCATCAGTTGAGACATGTCTTCCAACGATGTGTCTATATTGTGGTCATAAGCTTTCAAGAATCGAAGGCTTTGGTAATTTAATTTATTTCCAGAAAATGTGATGAGTACACAAAAATGCTGGCAAAAGGACTGGACCAACTGAGAGCAGAAAAAATACAATCTTTCCAAGCTGTAACGTGCTGCCTACAAGAGATTTTAAGTTATTCTTCCCTTGCGTATCTCTTGGAAATCTTTTTTTTTTTTTTTTTTTCTGTATGCATGTTTACAGGCAAATTCATTGGTTTACTAGGCAAAGGAAAAGAGCTAGTCTTAAATAGGGGAAATAAATATTTCCAATTCTAGCTGTAAAACTAGAAGCCAAAATGTGTAGTTGACAGGCACAGAGCCAGCTGACTTCAGATCACTAGCCTTTCCTTAAAATCAGTCTTCCTATTTCCACATGGAACACATTTTAAGTTAACAATGTGTAGTTTGGCAAAGGAATTGTTTTTCTTTGGCATGAAACGGTTGTCTCGTTTTTTAAAAATGTATTTTCTGCCTGATCCTATATACACCGTATGTCAACATTCTCTGGAACTTTACAAACGGTTGTTACATCAGGAAAGCTTTAGATAATTACTTTTTTTTGAGTTTTGCCTGAATAGGAAAAAATATATTTAACACCTTCATATGCTTGTGCTTATGCTTTGTATAATTCTGAGCATAGCTAAAATATACCTTGAAATGCATATTGAATGGTGATTGAGCTATATAGCATTCTTTGGAAATACAATCCTCTCATAGAAGTCATTTAAATTTTCTTTGATGAGTATTTTTACAGGATATACTGACAGTGTACAACCTGAAAATAAATCTGGCCATTTCCTTCTCGTCTCTCCATCAGAGTCTTAAAATTGAGTCATTCTATCCACAATATATTTATAGTGCTGAAAACAGTAGAGTGGAATGCTAACCCATTCAAATGTTTGCAGGCTCCCCTTCTCCCCCCATTTCTGGCTACTGTCGCAGAAAACTCAAAAGCAGAAATGCAAATTTTCAGACACTGGTTCCACACGAAACAGGACAGACGGCCTCACCAGCTACTGTTGTGAGACCACGTAGGACCACTGCTGCCTCCACATAAAGAAGGCCATTAAGGAGAAGTTGTTTATTTCTGCTTCTGCAGAAATCATAAACACCAACCCCAAGCCTGACAGCGCAAGCTGTGCCGCCGTAAATTCTAGTACTTTGGCTGGCCATTCTAAGCTGCCCAGTAAAAGTTACTGTAGCTAAATCCCATATACATTTCACGAAATAATCCTACTCAGAAGATGGTATCATATTCATGCACAGCAGGGTGTGCAAATGCCTATAAATCACATGTAGAATCTGAAATATCTATTTTAAAAAATCTGTGCAAATTTAACCATGACCCTTTGCCCAGACAATAGGCCTTCATATGCCTTGCAGCTTAGCAGACACCCAGGAATTCTGTTTGGAAGTGATAGCTACTGTCTATGTAATATTTAGGACCTATTCATGAGGCATCTGGCAGGAAATAAAAGGGTTTTCTCCACGAACATATGCTAAAGGATGTGATCCTGTGCCGGCTCCTCCTCTTCTGATTTTTTGCAAATAGCACAACATAAGAGACGTTGTTTCTGGCTGCCCCGCTGCCTGTCATGGCTGTCAGGCGAAATCCCATGAATTATTGCTCTTCCAGATGTAAGAGATTTTCAGGCTGCCTTAAACTGCCTGTGGTTTGTGGTACTGGAGAGGAGAGAAACGAGATTAAACTTCATCTCATCAGTGCAATCTGAAAAGATCACACAGAGGACTAATAATCAGGGCTTTTTCATTCCCGAGCCAGACTTGAGAGCTGTGTGTTTTTGTTTCAAGGTGATGTCACATTAAGCTTGTTGGAAGACAGTGATTAAGGTCAAACAATATTTGAGGAAGATCAAAAATAAAAAAAAGAAAGTGTTCAGCCCTCTACTGATGCTTCCTTATTGCATTTGTTTAAAGGGGAAGGACTGATCATTTTCACTGACGGCAAAGAGTGGGAAGTGGATCTAGTCCTATAATTCAAAGTTGTCAGCATTTCTTAACACAAGGTTAATGTGGGAAAAATTAGAAATGTTCCCATAAAATTACAGCTCTCCTGCTCTTTGTATTTAGACAATGCATTCATCACCATAAAAAAAAATCAAGTGTCATTTTTTGTTATCTGTAAAGGTCAATTTTGAAGTCTTGATTTTTTTTTTTATTCTATGGACATATCATAGGGAGTCTGGAAATATTCATTAAAAAATCAGCAGGTGATAGTAATACTCACTGATATGCAGAGTTTTTAAAAGACATTTTAGTTTGGTTTCCCCTCCAAAAAATGCACTCACATACTGCCCCCCATAAGTGGTAAATAGCAGCAGATTCAATAACCCCGGTTACCAACATTTAACTAAAAGGTTTTCATAACTGTTTCCAGAATGACTCAGAAAATAAATCACACCCTCTCCCATTATGTACAGTTTGAGTCCTCAGGGAGAAAACTTATAACTCATTACATTTCCATTCCCTTTGATCAAATACCACATACAGCACCTGGATATTATAATTTTAAATAATAGTTATGACACAAACTAGGATAATGCTTAAAAACCTACGAATCTTAATATGGTTGCTATTAGCTCTTATCATATATGGCATGGAGAAATCATGAGTGGTTTTGCGGCATTTTTCTAGAGTTCCATTAGCAAAATATTAATTATAGATCAAGAAAACATGCTTTTTTAAAAACACCTGGAAATAATCGACAAATATATATGTCTTAGATCAGAACATAATTGCCCCAATTCAACCTGTATAACTTTTTCTTTTTTAAGATGTAGCCTGTTTAAGTAATGGGGTAGGCTACCAGATGTAAACCCTCCCAGGCCAGCTTTTTTTTTTCCATTTCAGCTCAGGTACCTCACAAAGTTTCTCTAATGGGAGGGATCCCAGTGAAACAGTGATGAAAACCACAGGTACCAGTGGCTTGCATGAAAGCATTTATGGCTTTCCATGCATTGCATTATAGCAGAGTGGAAAGAAAAAAAAAAGTAGCCTTCCATTGAAAATGCATTAATTATTTGACACTGGTTTGCCTCAAAGTCATTTTTTACTATGGGATGCAAGTGAAAAATCACAGCTGAAAAACAGATCATCGTATGTGAGGTAGGCTCACAGGGTCTTTTCTTATGTTCTATGTGAAGCTGTCTTGAACTGAAACCTATGCTCCTTAAGGATTAAGGGATTGAAAAGACTGAAGCTGCTGTCATTTAAACCTAGAGATACCCAGCACAAAGGTGCAAAATGGACTAAGCCAAGCTAACCCTTTCCCAGTTCAGTAAAGAAATAATTTTCCTGTAGAAAGTTTTACACTATTAACATTCCAAAGGTATTATCATCTTTAAAGCAAGCGGTCTTTTCTTGGCTTTTACTATGCATTGAGTACTTGCAAACTTTGAAGAAGTGGACATGGTTTTAAATGATAATTTATGACCTCTGTAAACAACCCTTTATGGATGAGAAATATAAAGAAATTTTAAAGAAAAATAAATGCATAAGGATCATAGTGACTTGCATTTTCTTAGTTTAACTGGTATTTTTGTTCATTAAATATTTTGTGGAGTTTGGTATCATATATGCACTTATTGCTTATTTTCAAGAAAAATACTGATTTCCAAATCAGTGAAATTTAAAAGTGTTATTTTTCCTTCAAAATAGTGAAAAAAAATCATTTCAGAACAATAGAAATTCATTTAGTCCCAGGCATCTGTTTCCTTTCATGTGAGTTAAGTCAAAATGAAAGTTCAAAAAAGTGCTTTATTTATTCATTGATTCAATTGTTCATTAAAAGGTTAATAAGCACCTACTACGTGCCATACAGTCAGGCACTTCAGATGCAATAGTGCCGAAATAGGCATAATTTTGTCCTCATGTCTAGTGAAATATGCCTATATTAAATTAATAAGCAAGTAGCTATTTCAACTACAGGGGTTACACGTGCTGCAAAGGTGTTGCATAGAAAAGAACTGTGGAAATATGGAATTCATGTGAATGTGATGTTTGCAGACATTTGTGGTTTCATAGCTTGGCCATGAGAATGCAGTGATTTACCCCAAGTAATGCAGTTGAAGGGGTTCCCTGATGGCTCAGATGGTAAAGAATCTGCCTGCAATGCAGGAGACCTGTGTTCTATCCCTGGGTCAGGAATATCCCCTGGAGAAGGAAATGGCTACCCACTCCACTATACTTGCTTGAAGAATTCCATGGATAGAGGGGCCCGGCAAGCTACAGTCCATGGGGTCGAAAAGAGTCTGATATGACTGAATGAATAACACTTTCACTTTTTCTTCAAAGTAACTGAAGGCTTTATTTCTATAGTTTCTAAAAACACACACAAAAAAACTTTAAACAAAAGATTTGGAAAGGCTGAAATCTTTGTGTGATGATGTCAGAATTCTGGGTTTCATATTTAGTTTCTCTGTTACGTAGGAAAAATAGTGAGTGAAAGAAGATATTATTTCCAGAATAAGCCATTTCTAAATGGTTCTTACTGATTACATCCATTCTCCCTTTGAAAAGCCATATGGAGAAAATAGATCATCTTAAAATATCAGGCCAAAAATCCTTAGTCACAAAACCTGAATTCTAACTTTTGATTTTTCCTCACATCAATAATCTACTCCAATCCTTCTCAGATATTCAACCCACATTTCTAATCTACTCTTTGTAGACAGAGTGTAGCATCATTTTCTCACCTTCAGTTTGATAATAGTTTGGGTATTTCCTATCTTTTCAATCTTTTACCCTCTGGATTTTACTTCTTTTCTTTATACTGTTACTAGTTATTTAGCTAATATTTTTGCCACTTATTTTTCATGCCTTCACTAAAGTACAATTGGGTAATGATTTGTTTTGTTTGATTAACTTTGGTAAAACCCAATAATATAAAGTATACAGATCATCTGTCTACATAGATCAAAAGAGGCTGACTTGCTTTCTGTTTGAACTACTCAACCCAGTTCTCTTTATTTTTTAATTCAATTTTTAATTTTATACTGAAGTATAATTGATTTACAATGTGTTACTTTTAAGTGTAAGCAAAACACTCCAGTTATACATATACATATATCTATTATTTTTCGAAGTCTTTTCCCATATAGGTTATTAAAGAATATTGAGTAGAGTTCCCTGTATTATACAGTTGGTTATCTATTTTATATATACTAGTGTGTGTATGTTAATCCCAAACTCCTAATTTATCTCTAGCCATACTCCACTTTAGGCTTCCCTTGTGGCTCAGCTGTGCCTGCAATGCAGGAGACCTGGGTTCCATCCCCAGGTTGGGAAGATGTCCTGGGGAAAGGAAAGGTTACCCACTCCAGTATTCTGGCCTGGAGAATTCCATGGACGGGATAGTCCATGGGGTCGCAAAGAGTCGGACACAACTGAGAAATTTTCACTTTCATACTCCACCTTTCCCCTTTGGTAATCGTAAATTTGCTTTTGACAGAGAAAGACAAATATCATATGATACCACTTCTATGTGGAATCTAAAAAAATGATACAAATGAACTTATTTACAAAACAAAAACAGGCTCACAGACCCTTTAAGTACTTTCAAATGTTTGCTCCATTCTAGCCATTCTTACCTCTGCTCTTAAATGTGAGTCCTTCACCTTAACTGAGTTCACCTTCACTCAACATTCAAATCAAATTGCCCATAACTGACGAATTTTCAAGTATTCTCCCATGTAACATCCAAAATTTACAGAGAGTACTATAATTTAGTTTCTCAAACATGAGTGATGACTAAGCAGAAAGGTGTAATGAGGTTGAATTTAGGGAGTGGTATTTATTTCAGAGGTTATTTTTTCTGGCAAAAAATAATAGTAGATGTTTATTGTCTAATATTTGCCAAAATATGGAAAAATATTAAAAAGTGAAAACAACCTGCTTTCCAACAAAAGTGATCAAATTAATAGTTTTTACCACTTTAATTTTCACTACCATATGGCATGTATACTCGGGGTGGAGGGGAGGAACATTGTTTATTTTTCTTTTGTTAATTTTAAAGTAGTTGATGTAGAATTGCATGTTACAAAGTTCTTAGTAGAACGTAAATAAAAATTTACTTAAATTAAATGACAATGGCCATTGTCTTCTCTCTAATCATTCTGTTACCTCCCATTACAGTAAAGCTTTTACAAGTTTAACCTGATGCTTTTCATTGCTAAATTTTTAAGTATTTGAATATTTTGGTAGGAATTGCTCAACCTCCCCACCCTCATTATTTCTGTAAAACTGAAACGTTTAACATTTTTTTAAAAAAAACTTACAATGACCTCCTGACACGGAATACCACCATTCATTCATTGTAAAGAAGAGCGTGCACATCTACTGTGCATTATGGGTTGTATATTTGAAAAATCAAAGAAGGAAAAAACAGCGATCATGTCCTCAAGAAGCTTATGTGGTCTTTTAATTATTTCCAAACTTTCACTGATAAAAAAATTCACTTTAATATTGTATTAGTCGCTCAGTCATGTCTGACTCTTTGCAACCCCATGGACTGTAACCCACCAGGCTCCTCTGTCCATGGGATTTTCCAGGCAAGAATACTGGAGTGGGTTGCCATTTTCTTCTCCAGGGGATCTTCCTGACCCAGGAATTAAACTCAGGTGTCCTGCATTGCAGGCAGACTCTTTAGCGTCTGAGATACCAGGGAAGCAAGTAACATCTAAATAATAAAATGAAAATGTCACAACTTCATATCACCTACTATGAAATAAAATGCAAAAATGTGTATTTTATTTAATATTTTAGAAATTCTAGTCCACACTCTTCTATGATTCTGTGAATGTTAAATTGGCTCTATTAACAGCAAATCATATTACATGCTCCTAATGACTTCATACAACTGCTACTCCCTACTACATTCAAGTTATTTCCTTTTCTGTAAAAAATAGAATTTTAAAAATCTTACTAGTTGTATTTGATGACATACCAAACAAAAGTATGAATATTGAAAAGTATTCCAGTATCTCAAATTTGCATGTGCCTGTGGGAGGGAGGGGCAGTTTTCACAGGGGTCTATGGTTTTCCAGCTGTAGATACTACTTTGGTCAAAGCTTTCCACTTAAAACCTTGAAATCCTATCTTGAAGGTTCAGACACCCACTCTAGGAGTAGAAGTAATTCCATTTCTGTACTCCATGTGCCTCTTGAGGCCAGATCTGCCAGTAAATGCTTAATTGGGTTGGAAGATAGTGGATAGTACCAGTTTATCATACAGGCAACTGACACAAAACTTTTTCACTTATCTGAGGTTGGGCTGTGTCTGGGTTCAGAGATGAAAGGTCAGTTCTTTATCCACTAAGTCCCCCAGACATTCCAAAATCCCCAGTACATTACAAATTTGAACAGTTTAAGCTCTCTTAAATAAAGAATCTCTTCTCTGGGTAAAGTATACAGTGTATATAGATACAGTGGAAAAGAAACATGTGAAAGGTCGCAGCCATGACCTTTTAACATCAATAGTTTTATTTATAGCCAGGCTCTTAGTCTATAGGGCTTAATATAAAAGCAAGAAGAAAGACAAAGGTATCTGGTTAGCTTTATAATAGCTATCCAGTTATATAAAATTTGTCTTTTTACTCTTGAGCTGAGAATAAAAAATTATAATTAAAGTGACGGCTGTTTCAAAGTAAAGAATAACGTTTCTCAATCATTTTTAATTGGACACATTCCGTTTCTCTCTTTACGTGGCCTAAAGGAATCTACGAGGTTTTCAAGAAAGAGATTTATTTCTTCATTTGTGTGATTCATTTTTAAAAGACAAAAATAACATTATTTTATTTTTATTGCTACCTGTCTTCTTGTCACCTCTGTGGTGTCTTGCTGTGTTTCAAGTTACACGTACAAGAACTGTAGATTACAGCAGTTGAAACCATGTTTCATGGAACTTTAGTAGTTTCGGAAATTTAGCAAACATAGATGCAGGCATATTTTTTGGTTTTCAAGATAGTTCTCGAGGACTTTGAAGAAATGTCTGAGGTACATTGAGAAGTTCAGAGAGGTGGGAAAATTCAAAATGGGAGCAAAATGTGAAGCAAAGCTGGAGAACAGGTCAAGGGCTCCGTGTGACAAGCCAGAGAAGAAGATGACTTGACCTAAAGGAAGTCTGGAAAGGTTTTATATGGAAGAGAGCCTGATCGTAGTACACAACTCTCTTCTAGGATAGTCACAGGAAGTCCCCTACATACCAGCCTTCAAGCTGGGAACTTACAAAGATGTGAACATGTATTCCATCAACATCAGGCATGAGTGAGATTGTTTTCCGTCTTTTATTGTTGACAATCCTTCAGTTCTACCATCTCCCACCACCACTCCCTTCTCCAGTCGGTAGCTCTTCTTGCTTGTTCCCTCACTGCCAGCTCCTGTATGCCAGCTGCTGTACCGTACTACTGTACTTTTCAAGCTGTTGTTCTATTAGACTAAAAATATTTTCTTTGCTTCGGTTTGTTTTGTATGTATTTTTCTGTGAAAAGTATCATGAACCTTTTACAGTACGCTACTCTGTAGCTGATTGTATTATTTAGTTACCTAAGAGAGTTGTAGATTACAGCAATTGAAACCATGTTTCATGAAACTTTAGTAGTTTTGGAAATATAGCAAACACAGACATATGCATTCTTTTTCTAGTTAAAAGGATATCTGCTTGATCATTAAGGGATTTTTTTATTCTTTTTTTCCATTTATTTTTATTAGTTGGAGCTAATTACTTTACAATACTGTAGTGGTTTTTGCCATACATTGACATGAATCAGCCATGGATTTACATGTGTTCCCCATCCTGATCCCCCTCCTGCCTCCCTCCCCATCCCATCCCTCTGGGTCTTCCCAGTGCACAAGCCCTGAGCACTTGGCTCATGCATCCAACCTGAGCTGGTGATCTGTTTCACCCTTGATAGTATACTTGTTTCGATGCTGTTCTCTCAAAACATCCCACCCTCGCCTTCTCCCACAGAGTCCAAAAGTCTGTTCTGTACATCTGTGTCTCTTTTTCTGTTTTGCATATAGGGTTATCGTTACCATCTTTCTAAATTCCATATATATGTGTTAGTATACTGTATTGGTCTATCTTTCTGGCTTACTTCACTCTGTATAATGGGCTCCAGTTTCATCCATCTCATTAGAACTGATTCAAATGAATTCTTTTTAATGGCTGAGTAATATTCCATGGTGTATATGTACCACAGCTTCCTTATCCTTTCATCTGCTGATGGGCATCTAGGTTTCTTCCATGTCCTGGCTATTATAAACAGTGCTGCGATGAACATTGGGGTGCACATGTCTCTTTCAATTCTGGTTTCCTCGGTGTGTATGCCCAGAAGTGGTATTGCTGGGTCATATGGCAGTTCTATTTCCAGTTTTTTAAGAAATCTCCACACTGTTCTCCATAGTGGCTGTACTAGTTTGCATTCCCACCAACAGTGTAAGAGGGTTCCCTTTTCTCCACACCCTCTCCAGCATTTATTGCTTGTAGACTTTTGGATTGCAGCCATCCTGCCTGGCGTGTAATGGTACCTCATTGTGGTTTTGATTTGCGTTTCTCTGATGATGAGTGATGTTGAGCATCTTTTCGTGTGTTTGTTAGCCATCTGTAGATCATTAAGTCTTAAAGAGACCTTGGTAAACTGCTGTTGTTTAGTCGCTAAGTTGTGTCCTACTCTTTTGTGGCCCCATGGACTGTAGTCCTCCAGGCTCCTCTGTCCATGGGATTTCCCAGGCAAGAATACTGGAGTAGGTTTGCCATTTCCTTCTCCAGGGGATCTTCCCCACCCAGGGATCAAACCTTTGATCTCCTGCATTGGCAGGCAGATTCTTTACCACTGAATCAACTGGGAGCCAGTATTTTGGATCTAATAGTGGGGAAAACCCCAAAGTATCAGAACTGATGAGATACTGAGAATCTTAGAATAGGTAGAAGTGCAGATTCTGAATCCAGATAGTCCTGGATTTGAGCCTCTAGTCAAAGACCCCCTTGATCTGTGGCTTTGACCAGTGGCTGATCTTCTGTAAGCCTCCTTTCCTTAAAATGAGAATAACATATGATGTGAAGTGTGAAAAACTGAGGCATTAATGAGTTCATTTATTTAAATGACACGGCTGGTTTATAATAAGCATTCACTTCATCTTAATTTTTATTAGTATCATTGAATTAAATTCCATTTGGATAATGGAAGGTTAAGAAAATCAAGGTTATTGACAATATTTAGGCAACTAAATGCAGCATTAGATACCATTGACTATTCTTGTAGTCACTTTTCATGTCTATAACATTTATCAGTAAGTAGATTGGAAGAATATTCTAATACATAGAAAGAAGAGCAATGATAAAATACTACTAGTGAAATTCATTTCCTTCAAATGTAACTTCCTTGTGGTCTCCAGAAAGTGACTATTTTAACTTCCCCAAGGAATGAAAGGGAAAATTTGCTCACATTCTCTGCCAGAATTTTGTCAGACTGTATTAGACAATCATTCTGGTGTCATAATAGAATCAGAAATGGTGAAGTTATCAACCCTGCTTTCTCAGATCCTATCAGAGAAGATGTAAGCAGCCCCAGACAATTACTCTTTTCTTTCCAACCTACTCTGGGTTATGCTAAGGAAGAAAATTGGTTCAGCTGTAGGTTGGTACTTCAGTATCACCAAGACCAAACCCCTTTATCACAAACAATAATTTCTGGCTCATGTCCTCACTTTTACTTTGCTTCCATTACTTTTTATTCTTATTAGTCAATCTAATAATTGAAAGCCTACCATGTTCCAAACCCTACATGAGGCCTTCAGATAAACATGAAAGTCAGCCATGGATGAGTCTAGAGCCAAATTAAAGAAGAAAATAGATGAATTGATAAATGCTTCACCTTCACCTTCATCTGTTTACATGGTAAAGAATCTGATGGAATCTAGTGTTTAAAGTTTAAGATTTTATGTTGTAGAAGGCAGATGACCAGAGAGAGGCTTCGAGAAAACGTCTTGGTTGTTGCTGCTGTTATGTTTCTTGGTCTGGGAGTAGATTTCACAGTTGTGTTCAGTTTGTGACAAAATCCTTCATTTGGGGCTTCCCTGGTGGCTCAGTGGTAAGGAATCTGCCTGCCAATGCAGGAGACACGTGTTCAGTCCCTGGACTGGGAATATCCCACTTGCTGTGTTGCAAGTAAGCCTGTGTCACAGCTATCAAGCCTGTGCTCTAGATCCCAGGAGCCACAACGGCTGGGCCCACGTGCCACACTTCTGAAGCCTGCTCATCCTAGAGCCTGTGCTCGGAAACAAGAGAAGCCTACGCACTGCAACTCGAGAGTAGCCTCCACTTGCCACAATTAGAGAAAAGCCCAAGCAGCAAAGAAGACTCAACACAGCCAAAAAAAAAAAAAATCATTGAGTTGCACACTTATGTGCACTTTTCCCATATGTATTATGCTGCTGTTAAAAAATTTTAAATGATACATAGATTTCTTTTTCCTTTGCATAGAACAGATATTTTGCATAGACTAGGCACACTTATTCCATAGATTCAACAAATATTTTAAAAACTGAATTATAACATAAATTTCTAAAGTATTAAAAACTAGAACAGATATTTTACATAGACCAAGTACACTTATTCCATAGATTCAACAAATATTTTAAAAACTGAATTATAACATAAATTTCTAAAGTATTAAAAACTAAAAAGTTTTAGTGAAAGTGTTAGTTACTCGGTCATGTCTGACTCTTTGCAAACCCATGAACTGTAGTTTGCCAGGCTCCTCTGTCCATGGAATTCTTCAAGCAAGAATACTGAAGCGAGTTGCCATACCCTCCTCCAGGGGATTTTCCTGACACAGGGATCGAACCCAGGTCTCCTGAATTGCAGGCAGATTCTTTACAGACTGAGTCTTTGGGGAAGCCCCATCTGTGAACTGAGACCTTCCAGACATACAAGCTGGATTTAGAAAAGGCAGAGGAAACAGAGATTAAATTGCCAATGTACACTGGATCATAGAGAAAGCAAGAGAAAAACAGCTACTTCTGATTCATTGACTACACTAAAACCTTTGAGTGTGTGGATCACAACAAACTGTTGAAAATACTTAAAGAGATGGGAATACCAGCCCACCCACTTGTCTCCTGAAAAACCTGTATGCAGGTCAAGAAGCAAAGGTTAGAACTGGACATGGAACAACGGACTAGTTCAAAATTGAAAAAAAGGAGCTCATCAAGGCTGTATATTATCATCCTGCTTATTTAACTTATATGCAGAATACATCATGAAAAATGCTGGCCTGGATGAATTATAAGCTATAATTAAGATTGTCAGAAGAAATGCCAACAACCTCAGATATGCAAATGATAGCACGCTAATGGCAGAAAGCAAAGAGAAACTAAAGAGCCTCTTGATGAGTTTCAAAGAGGAAAGTGAAAAAACTGGCCTAAAACTCAACATTCAAAAAACCAAGATCATGGCAAGTGGTCCCATCTCTTTATGGCAAATAGTTGGGGAGAAAGTGGAAACAGTGACAGATTTTATTTTCTTGGGTTCCAAAGTCACTTCAGACAGTGACTGCAGCCACAAAATTAAAAGACGCTGGCTCCTTGGAAGAAAAACTATGACAAACCTAGATGGCACATTAAAAAGCAGAAGTCACTTTGCTGACAAAGGTCCATATAGTCAAAGTTTTGGTTTTTCAGTAGTCATGTATGGATGTAAGAGATAGACAAAGATGGCTGAGCGCCAAAGAATTGATGCTTTTGAATTGTTGTGCTTGAAAAGACTCTTGAGAGTCTCTTGGACATAAAGGAGATCAAACCAGTCAATCTTAAAGGAAAGCAAACCTGAATATTCATTGGAAGGACTGTTGCTGAAGCTGAAACTCCAGTACTTTGGCCACCTGATGCGAAGAGTAAACTCACTGGAAAGACCCTAAGCTGGGAAAGATTGAGGTCAGGAGAAGGGACTAACAGAGGATGAGACGGTTGGATGGCATCATCAACACAAAGCACATGACTTTGAGCAAACTCTGGGAGACAAGGAAGGACAGGGAAGCTTGGTGTGCTGCAGTTCATGGGATCCGAAAGAGTCGGACATGGCTTAGCAACTGAACAACAACAAAATGTCTTAACTCCTTTCCCAACCATGAGAATAAGTCTTATTTTTGCAAATGAATCTCTATGCTGAATTTTCAGTTATGCTTTGATTTGTAATAAGATCATTCTGTCCAAAGCCTCTCAGACTATTCCCACATATTCAAGAGATATTACATTCACCTTGTCATCCTGAAGAGTGCTTTCCACCAGAAAAGTTATCATACTAGTTGCCCTGAAATTCCCACTTGCATCTCATTTTATTCACCTACCAAGAGCTTACTTAATGATGTCTTGAGCAAACAAGCAATTGCATTTACTGTATCCTCCTGGTATTACACTATATTAACATCCTTCATTTTTTTTTTCATGAAAATGTCATTTGTGGGTATGATTTACTTTTTTAAAATGCTCAGTTTCTACTGCTGAATATAAAATACATCCAACTCCAGGAAAAAATATAGTACCAAGCCAAGCAGACCCTCAAAATTGTTTTAGAATTAATTCCATAGATAGCATATAATTTCCCCCAATAAATATAATGCTAAACAATACATAGCAAGTAGTGCTAAATTTACTTCTCTCTGTAGAATTTAATCCTGTTAAATACATGCCCTTTTGAGTTTTCCTTTAATTTCAAGCCACAGGATTCAGCTTGTTCCTTACTCCTCTGAAGCTCACATTCTAGGTTCCTCTTTCTCTATCCCTGATGACAATATAAGATTCCATACCATGTATTAATCTCTGAAAAGTACTTGCTCATCCATAAGGTTTTACTCCACAACTCCTTCTAGTCTTGCTGTCTCTCAGAGTCAACAGGTATTGCCATGGTTTTAATATAATCCCCCTTAGCTTGAAATTTTAAACCCCAGTGGCAACTAGAAATTTTAACTTGGCAGGTTCCAACCATTCCAGCAAAACATCCAAAACCCAACTTCGTTCTCTTCAAATCTGCTTCTCCCCTCCTCCACCTCACCTTGCACTGCCCTCAATTAGCCCACTAAATTTTCTGTATTGTTTAATTGCAGTCACTTCCCTGGATGACTTTTCAATATGCCCCCATTACACCTTTGCTACACAACTGCACCATCATCTATTGCCTTCATCTTGGCAAACTCTAACCCTGTACCTCTGCAGTCAAAGTATATATTGTGACATGCTTTCTTTTACTTATTCATTCACTTTTTCATTCAACAGATATTGGTTGAGTAACTGTCCCTGCTAGGCTTTGGATACTCAGAGACAAAAGAGACACAGACCTTTTTGTGAAGAAACACTGTCTCAAGGGGGAATACATGCAAGAATGCCTTATGTTCTGCAGCAGTGAATTTAAATGCCTTTGTATGTCATCTAAATGTTCTTCGTAATCTGGTCTCAACAAGCCTCTCCTGCTTCATTGACTGTATTTCGCTAGTGTGTGTCCTTGACTCCAGGCACCCAGAACTCCATGGGGCTCTTCAATGAGCCTTGCCCTTATGCTTTTATTCCCTCAGCCTGAAATGTCCTTCTCAACCTTGTCACTCCAGCGGACTGATTCTGGAACTATTCCTTGGCCTCCTCAGACACTTGGCTGTCCACTGTACTGAGTAACATCCTGTGCAAATTTAACATTTATCACACTACTTACTAATTATTGATTTTCACTTCTGCCTTTCCTGCTAGATAGTGAGGTGTATGAGAGCAGTGATTGAATCTCCTGTGCCCTTCGGGTTGAATGAGCAATAATCATATACTTGGGAATAAGAAAATGATTAAGAACAGAGCCCAGGGAGTCAGACAGCCATGGATATGAATCTCAGCTCCACTGTACAATAACTATGTAGTCTTGAAAATTTACCTGTCTCCTCCAAGCCTCAGTTTCCTTACCCAATAAGAGGAGTAACCATATTTATTTCAAATTGTTCTGAAATTTAATAAGATAATAATAATAAGAATAAATAAGAATTTAATAAGATAATAATATACAAATAATAATAATATGCAAATAATAAAAAGAATGCAGATAAGATAATTAAGTAAGATAATGGCATCACTGACTCAATGGACATGAGTTTGTGTAAACTCCAGGAGATAATGAGGGACAGGGAAGCCTGGCGTGTTGTAGTTCACGGGGTCACAAAGAGTCAAACATAACTTAGTGACTGAACAACAGCAATGCAAATACAGGTACAGTGTCTCATCTATAGGAAGTACTTAATATTTTTTAGCTGTTTTTATTATGTCTGACTGAAAGTAGTGGTGGCGCTATGGGTCCCTTCACAGTTTACACTTGTGATCAGGGGATAAGAAACAAATGATGGAAAGAGGAAAAGAAAGTAAGCTTGTAAGAATTCACTCTACATTCATACTTTAGGGGTGCTACCTCATTGATACTCCAGCCACTTGGGTAGAATAAATATTTATTTGTCTATTGACAAATTAGAAAACCACTCAAAGAGCCTAAGTGACTCGACTCATTCAAAGGCACAGAGCTTAGCTTTGAGACACATTGTATTAGTCATTTCCAGCTGCCAAAACAAAATGACATAGGTTGGGTAACTTAAGCACAAAAATTTATTTGTCACCATTCTGGAGGCTGGGAAGTCCAAGATTAAGGCGCTGTTGCATTTGATTCCTAATGACAGCCTGCTTCTTGGCTTGTGGATCGTTACCTTCTAGCTATGCCTTCACATGGTGAGAAGTGAGAGATCTCTGTCTTCCTCTTTTTGTAAAGCCACCAATACTAAAGCCCCATTCTTATCATCTTATGATTTTATTTAACCTTAGTGAAAGTGTAAGTGTTAGTCACTCAGTTAGTCACTCTTTGCAACCCCATGGAATATAGTCTGCCAGGTTCCTATGTCCATGGAATTCCCCAGGCAAGAATACTAGAGTGGGTAACCATTCCCTTCTCCAGGGGATTTTCCTGACCCAGGGATCAAACTCAGGTCTCCTGTATTACAGTTAGATACTTTACACTCTGAACCACTATGGAAGCATTATTATTTAACCTTAATTACTTCCTAAAATCCTTATCTTCAAATAAGGTCACATTGGGTGTAGGGCATTGACAAATGAATTTGAGGGGGGATACATTTTAGTCCATAGCTCTCATGTTCTTTGTGCTAAATCTCACTGCCATCAACACAAGAGAACCAACACGAACAGAGTCCACTGCTAAAGTCCTAAAGGCAAGAAGATCTGGATCACATTTGCCCTAAAGCTGGAGGCATTTTAGCCATTATCTCTTTATTCCATCTCTTAGTACTAGAGTTTCTTGATATTCCATAATATAACTTTTAGCAAAGCAAACATTAAGTCCATGTCATGTGCTACTCACCCAAAAGGAGTACCTCTAAGGGACAAATAATTTAAGGCTGAAAACATTCTGGAGCATGAGTATGAAAATAGTTCTTCAATGTAGTCATGGCGATAGGAAGAGGGGTAGGAAGAAGGGACAGCAGAAACTAAAGTAATAGACTAGAATACCTCTCAGGAGATTGTGTAGGAAAAAGTGGGGAATCACCCTGGAATGTTCTGGTCTGGTGCTCGTGTAGTGGAGAGGAGGTTTGAAGGGAGAGTTGAGTCAAAAGGAGTACATTGAATGTGCCAAGAATTACAGATCCTGTGGCTCTGACAGAAGGAGCAAGAGACACCCACTCAGGCTGGATGCTCACTCTTCCTCCCACATCTTACTGCCACCCTACCTCCTTTCCTTGGAATACGACTTCAGGGGCAAGGCCTCTAAAAAATATTGACATTAAAATGTAGAATGACTAATGTTGGATCACCCTTTAATATTGAGGGGAAAGAACAATTTCCAGATTGTCTAAGTATCCCTAAGGAAAGGATAAAAAAAGGGAAGAGTATTTTTCTTGTCATCAGGAAGCCCCAGCTGAATGGAAGTACCAGCAGATCAAAGAAAACCGCAAATGTGGATTGAAAGTTATATTGTTTAATTGATGGCTTTTTTCCAAGACAATGTACATAGTTGCTTTGTTACTTCATTCCCTTACAGTACAAGAGATGGCAGGATCTGAAGTCCGACTCCCTGAGTTCCTCTACAGGTACTCTCAACCACCTATGCTTTTTGTGAGAATGTGTGTGTGTGTTAGTTACTCAGTTCTGTCCTTCTCTTTGCCACCCCATGGACTATAACCTGCCCAGCTCCTCTGTCCATGGGATTCTCCAGACAAGAACACTGCAATGGGTTGCCATTTCCTCCTCCAGGGGATCTTCCGGACCCAAGAATTGAACCAGGGTCTCCTGCATTGCAGGCAGATTCCCGTACAAGGACTTTCAACCACCTATGCTTTTTCTCAGACTCAAAGAGTTTTAAATGGAAGCATAATTTTCATTGATTGTGGATGAGCATAAAGATTGTGCAATATTCACATAATGGGACATTACGTATCAGTGAGAATGGACAAACCAAAACTACATTCTAGCAATATGGATTTTTTTGAGATCTTGCTAACTTCAGAAATATAATATTCATAGTCTCACAAACATAATGTTGAGTGACAAAAGTGAGTACATGTTGTATGATTCCATCTGTATAAAGTTCAAATCAGACAAGACTAATCTAAAAGGTTAAAAGTCAGGAGATTAGGCCCTCCTGGGGAGCGACAGGAAACAGGTAAGCCTTGTGGTGCCAGTAAGGTTCTGTGTTTTGATCTGTCTCCTGATCTCGCAGGTGTGTTTGCTTAAGGACAATTCATTGAACTGTACACTTATGATTTGTGCACCATTCTATTTGTTGTAGTTCAATTAAAAGTTATAAAATTTAAAAACAACACTCTGCGTATATACTGAAAAGGGTTGAAAGCAGGGATTCAAATAGATATTAGTACAGCCTGTGTTTATATCAGCATTATTCACAATAACCAAAGATGGAAACCACCTAAATGTACGTCAACAGATGAATGGAAAAACAAATGTGGTATTTCCATACAAGGGAATATTATTCAGCCTTGAAAAGGAATAACATTCTGATACATGCTACACCAAGGAAGAAACTTGAAAATGTTACACTAAGTGAAATATCAGATGCAAAAGAACATGTATGTTTCCATTTTTATTTTGTTTTAGTCAATTCTGACTTCTAAAACAAAATTCCATGGACTTGGTGGCTTATAAACAACAAGCATTAATTTCTTACATTTCTAGAGGATAGGAAGTTCAGTGTCAAAGTGCTAGAAGATCAAGTGTCTGATGTTCATAGACAGTCTTCTTCCTGCTATGTCCACAAATGGCAGAAGGGACAAGGGAGGTCTCTGGAGTCTCTCCTTAAAAAAAAAGAAATATATATACATATATATATATATATATATACACACACACACATATATATATACATACATACATATATATATACTATATATATACATATACATACATACATATATATACATACACATATATATACATATATATAAAATCATATATATATGTTTATGGATTTATTTATTTTAATTGCAGGATGATTATCTACAATGTTGTGTTGGTTTCTGCCATAGTACAACATGAATCAGCTGTAAGTACATGTATATCCCCTCCTCCTTGAGCCACTCTCCCACTCACCCCATCCTACCCCTTTGGGTCATCACAGAGCACTGGTCTGAGCTTCCTGTGTTATACAGAAACTTCCTACTAGCTATCTCATTTACACCTGGTAATGTATATATTTCAGGGCTAATCTCTCAGACTCTTTTATTTTAACAGGACACTAACCCAATCCGTGAGACTTTACCCTCATGACCCAATCACCTAAAGTCCCACTTCTTAATATTATCACATTAGAGATGAGAATCTCAACATATGAATTCAGGGTGGGGCACGAAAATCCAGTCTATAGCATATAAGTAGGTCAAATTCATAGACAGAAAATAAAATAGTGTTGACCAGTGGGTAAGGGGAGAGAGGAATGGGAATTATTGTTCAGACATGGAGATTGGCTATGAAATGATAAAGAAGTTCTGGAGACTGGTAGTGGTGATGTTTGCCCAATAATGTGAATATACTTAATGCCACTGAATTGAACATCTAAAAATGGTTGAAATGTTAAATTTATATTATGCGCACTTTACCAAAATCAGAAAAGACTGGAGGCACATGTCTCTGTTTTCTCTTTCAGTGGGAACTTGCCGCCCTGTCCATAGTATCCCCCAGACGAGCCTCCACAGCTGCTGCTTTTCAAGGCCGCCACAGTTCCCATCCCCAGGATCTGTCCCTGGGGTCTCCTTCTTCACCTGAGCTGGTTCTATGTCACCTATAGGAGTAGAAGAAAGTATCTTGAGAGGAATCTACTTGTTTAATATAATCAGGTGATTTGAGTTATTGACCACTCTACAAGAATATTTTACAAATATTACATCATTCCCAGACCAGTATTCTAAAACACACTTCTTTGAATGAAAACCTTGGTAATATAGATGTAGATGTAATTCATTGTTTCTCTGAGAAGAATACAATCCATTGAGCAAAAACCTCAACATTTATTTATGGCTCAGACAGTAAAGAATTTGCCTGCAATGCAGGAGACCAGAGTTTGATCCCTGGGTCAGGAAGATCCTCTGGAGTAGGGAATGGCTACCCACTCCAGTATTCTTGCCTGGAGAATTCCACGGACAGAGGAGCCTGGAAGGCTACAGTCCATGGGGTCGCGAAGAGTCAGACACAGCTGAGTGACCAACACTTTCACTTGCGTTTGTGAACTGACCTAAGACTAAAATTAAATGGTCAGACTCACAAAAGAATAATTTGGAAACAAGAGAGACAACATTTTAAGTCAGTTTATTTTTAAATAATACCAAAACATCTATTCAACTGAACTAACTCTTCATTTCTTTCCTATCTACATAATAGCAAAAGTTTGACTGAATTTTCCACTGAGTTTATTAATATTTTCACTGAATTTCCAGGTGTTTTGCTTTCACATATTGGTGTCACTATATATCTTTATTTTTCCCTTACACTATAATTCCTATGTATAGTTTATTGTTAGGAGATAGCTGCAGGGCAGGACAGATATTAAAACTATATAGGATCTCATAAGATGTGAAGCTGAATATCTTTTTTTAGATCAAGTAACCTTTTTATAGCTTTGGGGAAAACATGGATAGTACTCCAGTGTGTGCGCGTGTGTGTATATGTGTGTACATAGACAAAGAATTCTTCTATATTGAGAATAAGCAAAATCTTATGTCAACCACTGAAAGAAAATCCTAAAAATTGTTTTTAATTATATAGGTTTTCAAAGGTTCTTCACAAATATACATATCAGCCCAACTAATTACCTCAGAGGAATTAGTATAAAATATTGGTTAAAAAGACAGAGTTTTGTTGTTTGCTCTGACATTCTCCTAACTTTCCTCAGTATTCTCATCTGTATTACAGGGATAAAAATCATACCTCCCTGGAGGTAAAGTTAAGAATTCACCTTCCAATGCAGGGGGTGTGGATTTAATCCCTGGTCAGGAAGCTAAGATCCCACAAACCTTGTGGCCAAAAAAACCAAAACATACAACAAAAGCAATATTATAACAAATTCAATAAAGACTGCAAAAGTGATACACATCAAAAAAAAAAAAATCATATCTTCCTTCTGGGATGTTGGGTGAGAATGGACTTAGCACAGTGACATGCTCAATTAGTGTTAATGCTCACAAGAAGAATCAGAAAATTGGGTTTTTTAAATAATGAAATAATTTTCAAAATGCAAATATCCAAATACGTGGTAACACTTGAATCTTAATGTTGCTTTAATAAGAAACATTTCATAGGTAAATTGTGACTTGTTCAAAGAAGAGCATGAAGGACAGATTGGTTTGAACAGAACAAACAGGGGAAGATACAGTCACAGCAGGGATGCGGTCCGACAGGGAGGCAGAGCCCAGAGCCAACAATTTTGTTTAGTTAGGAAGCAAATGAGGTATTTGGGAAAGCATGAACCTGGTAGAGTTTTGTTAATGCCACTACACTATCCTACTCTTCTGCTTCTTTTAAAATGATAAATTTTTCTGATGTAATTTTGATGACAATACTTCACTTGCGTTAACTCATGGTCTTAGATGGTGTTGTTGGTAAAGAACCTGTATGAAAATTCAGGAGAAATAAGAGATGCAGGTTCAATCCTTGGGTGGGGAAGATTCCCAGGAGGAAGAAATGGCAACCCACTCCAATATTCTTGCCTGGAGAATCCCATGGACAAAGGAACCTGGTGGGCTACAGTCCATGGGGTTGCAAAGAGTCAGACATGACTGAAGTGACTTAGCAGGCACGGTCATGTACCTCTTTCCTCTTTTGTTGCTGCTGGTGACTCAGTTGCTCAACTACTAACAGTTAGGGCTTTTTTAAAAAAAGGTTCCAATTCTTAGTTTTATCTTCTTATGGTTCAACTGGGTGGCAAGAACTTGCCTGTGGGTAAGAGACAAGATGTCTTTCTTCAAACTAAATCTCTAAGATTCAGGTTCCCAAGTGTCATGGAGGTTCCAGTTCCTTGGTTTAGGACCTGCAAAATCTCTACCCTCCACTAGACCAAGTCTTCCTATGGGAATGTCTCTGGTTACTCGGCTCTTGCCCCTCCTGTTTCCTAGAGCAAAGAACTTTGGGGTTCACAGGCAAACATGTCCTTCTGTCCAACTCTCAACTTCTAAGTCCGTTATTCTATTGCACAAGAAGAAATTGTTCTAAATTTAACCAAGACTGGCTTGTCAGAATCCTCCTTGGTTGTGTTTCTAATAGCGTCCAGACTAACAATTAGCATGCAGATGGCTTAATGTGTTTCTCAGTAACTTAAAGCACGTTAATTTCTTGTTGTTGTTGAAGAACTAGACCTTTGCCTGAGTTTTTTTCCCCCTAGCCCACATCTTCAAAACCTCCAAAAAATATACCCTTTGGAAACATATATGTTATATTACTCTTCTTTCATAACTGGAGTTTTAGTTTTCATAGTTCAAACAATAATAAAGAATTTGCTTTAAATAAGCATCCAAACTTTGTTCTATATCTCCATCACACAAGTGAGCACAGTATCTTAAAGTTTAGGCAGTGTCTTTAACTTAATGATAACTCTAAGTATCCTAAACTAAATTTTAATACAAACTCTTGCTTGATCTAATTAGATTCCTGAGTTAATCTTTCTTTTCTAATTAGCAAGCAAAAAATTCTTGTCAATATTTCACAGTTATACATAAGGTTAAAAGTAGAGACATTTTCCTCACTACCAATCTCACAACTCAGACATAACTCTTTTAAAAATTGCTTGGTATTGTTACAGATCTTTATCTGTGCACATAATCAGAATATAAGGATATGTTCATTACAAATGTGTGTATCTTTCTTATTTGTCCTTCCTATATTCCATTCCTATTCCCTGACAACCAATTCAGCCAGTTATACATATACATATGCATATCCATGAAGAATATGAAAAGGCAAAAAGATAGGATGCTGAAAGATGAACTCACCAGGTCAGTAGGTGCCCAGTATGCTATTGGAGAAGAGTGGAGAAATAACTCCTGAAAGAATGAAGAGAGAGCCAAAGCAAAAACAACACCCAGTTGTGAATGTGACTGGTGGAAGTAAAGCTCAATGCTGTAAAGAACGATATTGCATAGGAATCTGGAATGTTAGGTCCATGAATCAAGGTACATTGAAAGTGGTCAAACAGGAGATGGCAAGAGTGAACATCAACATTTTAGGCATCAGTGAACTAAAATGGACTGGAATGGGTGAATTTAACTCAGATGACCATTATATATACTACTCTGGGCAACAATACTTTAGAAGAAATGGAGTAGCAATCTTAGTCAACAAAAGAATCCAAAATGCAGTTTATGGGTGCAATCTCAAAAATGACAGAATGCTCTGTTTGTTTCCAAGGCAAACCATTTAACATCACAGTAATCCAAGTCTATGCCCTGACCAGTAACACTGAAGAAGCTGAACGTGAATGGTTCTATGAAGACCTACAGGATGTTCTAGAACTAACACTCAAAAAAAGATGTCCTTTTCATCATAGGGGACTGGAATGGAAAAGTAGGAAGGCAAGAGATACCTGGAGTAACAGGCAAATTTGTCCTTGGAGAACAAAATGAAGCAGGGCAAAGACTAACAGAATTTGCCAAGAGAATACACTGGTCATAGCAAACACCCTCTTCCCACAACACAAGAGAAGATGCTACACATGGACATCAACAGAAGGTCAATACCAAATCAGATTGATTATAGTCTCTGCAGCCAAAGATGGAGAAGCTTTGTACAGTCAGCAAAAACAAGACCGGGAGCTGACTGTGACTCATGTCGCTCAGATCATGAACTCTTTATTGCCAAATTCAGACTTAAATTGAAGAAAATAGGGAAAACCACTAGACTATTCAGGTATGACCTACATCAAATCCTTTACAGTTATACAGTGGAAGTGACAAAAAGATTTAAGGAATTAGATCTGCTAGACAGAGTGCCTGAAGAACTATGGATGGAAGTTCAAGACATTGTACAGAAGGTGGTGATCAAGACCATCCCCAAGGAAAAGAAATTCAAAAAGGCAAAATAGTTGTCTGAGGAGGCCTTACAAATAGCTGAGAGAAGAGAAGTGAAAGGCAAAGGAGAAAAGGAAAGATATACCCATTTGAATGCAAAGTTCCAAAGAATAGCAAGGAGAGATAAGAAAGCCTTCCCCAGAGATCAATGCAAAGAAATAGAGGAAAACAATAGAATGGGAAAGACTAGAGATCTCATCAAGAAAATTAGAGATATCTAATTTGCCTAAATGTTCCTAAGGGAAAATTTCATGCAAAGATAGGCACAATAAAGGACAGAAATAGTATGGACCTAACAGAAGCAGAAGATATTAAGAAGAGGTGGCAAGAATACACAGAAGAACTACACAAAAAAGATCTTCATGACCCAGATAAGCACGATGGTGTGATCACTCACCTAGGGCCAGACATATGAGAATGTGAAGTCAAGTAGGCCTTAGGAAACATCACTAAGAACAAAGCTAGTGGAGGTGATGGAATTCCATTGATCTATTTCAAATCCTGAAAGATGATGCTGTGAAAGTGCTGCACTCAATATGCCAGCAAATTTGGAAAACTCAGCAGGGGCCACAGGATAGGAAAATGTCAGTTTTCATTCCAGTCCCCAAGACAGGCAATGCCAAAGAAAGTTCAAACTACCACACAATTGCACTCATCTCACATGCTAGCAAAGTAGTGCTCAAAATTCTCCAAGTCAGGCTTCAACAGTACATGAACTGTGAACTTCCAGATGTTCAAGCTGGATTTAGAAAAGGCAGAGGAACCAGAGATCAAATTGCCAACATCTGTTGGGTCATTGAAAAAGCAAGGAGTTCCAGAAAAATGTTTACTTCTGCTTTATTGACTACACCAATGTCTTTGACTGCATGGATTACAACAAACAGGAAAATTCTTCAAGAGATGGGAATACCAGGCTACCTTATCTGCCTCCAGAGAAATCTGTATGCAGGTCAAGAAGCAACAGTTAGAACTGGACATGGAACAACAGACTAGTTCCCAATCAGGAAAAGAGTACATCAAGGCTATATATTGTCACCCAGCTTATTTAACTTATATGCAGAGTACATCACGAGAAATGCTGGGCTGGATGAAACACAAGCTGGAATCAAGATTGCTGGGTGAAATATCAATAACTTCAGATATGCAGATGATACCACCCTTCTGGCAGAAAGTGAAGAACTAAACAGTCTCTTGATGGAAGTGAAAGAGGAGAGTGAAAAAGCTGGCTTAAAACTCAACATTCAGAAAACTAAGATCATGGCATCCGGTCCCATCACTTCATGGGAAATAGATGGGGAAACAATGGAAACAGTGTCAGACTTTATTTTGGGGGGCTCCAAAATTACTGCAGATGGTGACTGCACCCATGAAATTAAAAGATACTTGCTCCTTGGAAGTAAAGATATGACAAACCTAGACAGCATATTAAAAAGCAGAGACAATGCTTTGCCAACAAAGGTCCATCTAGTCAAAGCTATGGTTTTTCTAGTGGTCATGTATGGATGTGAGAGTTGGACTATAAAGAAAGGTGAGTGCTAAAGAATTGATCCTTTTGAACTGTGGTGTTGGAGAAGATTCTTGAGAGTCCCTTGGACTGCAAGGAGATCCAACCAGTAGATCCTAAAGTAAATCCGTATTGAATATTCATCAGAAGGACTGATGTTGAAGCTGAAACTCCAATACTTTGGCCACCTGATGCGAAGAACTAACTCATTGGAAAATACCCCAATGCTGGGCAAGACTGAAGGCAGGAGGAGAAGGGGATGTCAGAGGATGAGATGGTTGGATGGTATAACCGAGTGATGGACATGAGTTTGAGCACACTCAGGGAGTTGGTGATGGACAGGGAAGCCTGGCATGCTGCAGTCCATAGGGTCGCAAAGAGTTGGGTATGACTGAGCGACTGAACTGACTGATGCATGTATTACATGCTTTTTGTTCAGGATTTCTTTTTTGTTGAAGGTGGAGGGGCAAGCATAAAAGCAGAAGTGGCTCCAAGACCATTTCCTTCAGTCTTTTATAGTAGTGTTAACTCATATAAAAGGTTATCTAGGGACTTCCCTGGCTTCTCAGGTGGCACAGTGATAAATAATCTATTTGCCAATGCAGGAGATGCAAGAGACTTGGTTTTGATCCCTGGGTTGGAAAGAATCCCTGAAGAAGGAAGTGGCAACCCCTTCTGGTATTCTTGCCTGGAAAATCCCATGGACATAGGAGCCTGGTGGGCTACTGTCCATGGGCTCACATAAGAGTTGGACACTACTGAGCAACTCAGCACACACACACATAAGGACTTTCCTGGCAGTCTAGGGGTTTAGACTCTGCTCTTCCACTGCAGGGGGCATGGGTTTGATCCCTGGTAGGGGAAGTTTAGATCTCACATATCAGAAGATGTGGTTATAAAAAAGAAAGAAAATAGGTTATCTAGGTACCTTTGAAAAAAAGCTAGAGAAAAGGGGAGAAATTTTAAGGTCCATTAAAGGAGAGAGAACAACTTTACCCCAAACTAAAGAATGAAAATCAGGGAATTTGTGAGAGTGAAGAGGGAGATCACTAGTGTTCAAATTCAACACCCTCGGTGCCAAGGTTTCTCAACTTAATTGCATGACTTTCATAAAATAGCAGGGCTTTAAACAAGGGCTCCATACTTGTAATTCTATAAGAATTTCTCTACTCTACATGTGCCAAGTAAACAGAAGAAGTCAGATTTCAAATGTTCATTCCTGAGTTGGAAAATAGATGGTCAGTGTTGAGGATGATGGGTTGAAGATCAGATCTTCTGCCCAGCATCAAATAGTAACCAGTGAGCATGGAATGGACTCAATCAACACACCTGCAGTTGAATTCTTTATAAAACAAATAGGATGGGGCCTTGAATCTGATTTAATTCCAGACACAAAATAAATAACTGAATACTTCCAATGTATCTAAGAAGCCCACTAGGATAATCTCCAAATATTGAAGTAGAGTGGGGGGATGTATTTCATTTTTTTAGGCTCAATTTTAATAACGGAAATGTGATTACCCCATGCTTTTTTTTTTTCCCTATACATTGGTTTTTCAAACAACCATTATGGAGACTTTTCATGATAGTATATTCTTTTTCATAGTTATACAGTATTTCGTGATGAACCCACAATTATTTATTTATCCATTCCTTTATTGATAAACATTTAGATTGTCTCTATTTTTTGCTTTTGCAGAAATGGTTGCATTGTCTATTTCTACTGTAGGATTTCTAGAAGTGAAATTACTATACCAATGGATTGAATACTTTAAATGGTTGTAGTTTTGAGAGTCTCTTAATGGTCTTTATTATTAAACATGCTTTTATTCTTAACATTCTATATTTTAAGTGTTTTAATTTCTTGTCAAGTTAATGTACATTAATGTACATTAAAGTTACCTTATTATTGTTTTATTAACATATATCTGTCATTAGTGAGTTTAAAGGTTTTTTTCATGTTTTTTCAACCTTTGCTATCTCTCTGTAGTGAATTGCTTCTATTTTCCCCATCTTTATATATTTTGTTAATCTGTAGATAGGAGCTATTTCTTTATGCGAGATAGTAGCAATTTATCAAACATATATACAATATACTTTATCAACTTAAAATTTATAATTGATATTATCTAGCTCATTATTTTACAAACCTATAAATATTAAAATCAAACATGTATTAAATATTTAAATAAACAAAAATTAATATATGGATATTTATGCATCTAAGATAAATTTTTGCAATTTCTGTTTTGTATTTTATTTATAGAATACTTTGCAGAGTGGATACTTTTCAGTTTTAACAATTTGTCAATATTTTCTCTTCTGCTTTTCTGACATTCACATTATATTCAGACAATTCTCATTCCCTAACTTTTAAGTATTTTTGTAATTTTATTTCCTACAGACTTTTAAAAAATGTGATGTAACATAATATTCTAATTCTATCTGTTCCCAAATAAATAGCTAATTACCATCATACTATTTTTGCAAAGATTTTTCCCTTCCACTGATTTAAAGCACCACTTTTATTAGATAGTGAATTTTCATGTAGAATTGCACGTGTTTCTGGGTCTCTTTTGCCTTTAATTACTGTTACTTAGAATATATTTTGATGTCTGACAAAGCAGATTTCTTTTCATTATTATTATATTACAAAATTTCCTTGACTCTTTTTCAAGATAAACTGAGACTCAACTCACTAGTTAGAATTTAAGGAGTAATAACATTCAGAGAAATTAGCATTTCTACACTATTATGTCTTACCTTTTAAGAATGGGGTATGACTGTTCATTTATTAAGGTTTTTGTTCTTTTATCTTTCAATAATGACATTTTTAATACATATAGATTTAGCATTTTCAATGTATTTTATATTTTTCATTATTTTAATTACCTTTTCTTATTGTTTACTCATGGATAATCAGAAATCTATTGATTTGTGTGTTTGACTCTTTTTTTAAAAGAAGTTATAAATGCATAGTTCTTTACAGTTTAAGCTTTATTCTTCCAAGGTAAATCTACTTCTGGAGCCAGGTGGAGGAAGTGTTACACAAAGTAAAAAGTGATCCATTTATGTCAAATCCTGCTGAGAGAACAGAGCAAAGGGTCTGAGGAGTGCCCTTGAACTAGACAAGGTGGAAGTCTCTGGTGATCTTGTCAAGAGCAGCTTCCAAAGAAATGGGAATAAATATCTGAGTGGCGAGTTTGGGGAGAGAATGGGAGGGGAGTAAGTGGAGACAATGCTTGATGGATTTTGTTTGAAAGAAAGAAAGAAAGAAAGAAAGCTGGAGGGGAGCAGGAGATCTAGGGTAGTTTTCTTTTCCTTGCTGTTCAGTCTCGTCCAACTCTGAGACCGCATTGACTGCAACATGCATGTTGTATCTCATCACAGTGGTGAGAAATTAGTGTGCTAGGAAAGAAAAAGGAGACTCAGATTTGAGTGGCAGGAGGAGGGGGGATCCAGTGAACAATCAACTTGGACTTTGAAGAAAGAAAAGTTTATCCACATGGCCAGGATATAGGATTCAGAGATAGACAAGTTGATTGATAGATTTGGTGAAGAGAAAATACAGTAGTTCTTCTAACAGCTTCTAGTTTCTTTTTTGTTTTACTGACTTGATTTTTCATCCTTAAGGTTTTAATTCATCTGGAATTATATTATGGTTCAAGTTAGGGATCACATGTTACATTTTTCCAGGGAAAGAATCACCTGTTTCCACACCATATTTTCCCTAATTCTATACCACCTTTGTCCTAGTGGGAGCTCTCTCATCTTTGAAGGCTTATTTCTAAGTTCTCTATTCAATTCTTCTAGTTTATTTGTGGCAAATTGCACTGTTTTTATCATTATAATTTCATTATAAGTTTCATAGTTGGTAAAACAAAACTCTGCTTAAGATTTTTATACATAACTTGTAAAATGAAACTTTGCTCATTTTTCCACCAGATTGTCTTATTTTTAGTCATCTAAATATTGTCTGTATCCACATACATATTTTTCTTCCTTATTTTTAGTATTATTTAATAACACACTCTTTTTACTTTGATGAGACTTGCCAGAGAAGATTTTCCACTGTTTAGTTTTGCTTCTGGTCTTGACTTCTTTGTCTAGTCAATAAAACACTTTTCAATTTTATTTAATGTCTAGTTTTGTCTTTCTCACTTTTTTTCATTTTCATTAATTTTACTTTAAAAAATTATTTTATAAATGCAATCCTTCCTTCTAAGGGGAAATTTTTAAATAACTTAAAATTAAAATATAAAACAAAATAAAACCAAATTACAAAAGTGAACGTGTTTTCCCCTTTCACAATATATATATATATACCAAATTGTTACACTGTTCACTTTAAATGTTTTGATTTTATCTATTATATCAAGTAAATAATAATAAAATAAAATGAAAGCAAAAAAGTAAACATGATTGCAAAACATTAATAAAAAAAAATGTTTCATGTCAAGAACACTGTTTTGAAAATTCTGAGTAGGTAAGTGGACTTTATTACACTGAGTCATGTCAGTCAATAAGTTCACAATGAGCCTATGTGCAGATGGCTTTTTACTGTATGGTTTGAAGAGCAACAAAAACAATCCTCCAAAAATAGTTCTCCTGATACTTTGAACTTGGCATTGCTCCCTACACCTATGCAGATTACCATCTAGCTAGGAGGTTCTTGGTAACTGAATACCAATAGTGGTTGTTCTTCTCAGCAAAGGTTCTCAAAACTTCAACATTTCATAATAGAGAATGAGAAAGCTGGATTAAAATGCAGATTCGGAAGATCTTATGAGGGGCCCAAGAATACAAAATGTAAATAGCCATCCCAGTTAATTATGATAGCAGTTATCCTAGAACTCACTCTGAGAAGCAGAAGATGAAAGGTAAGCCAGTCCTTAAGCTGGAAATGATCCCAGAGTTCTCTCCTGTTAGCACTTCAACACCTAACTTTCCATTAGCTGATAGTACAAGACAAAGGACAGAGAAATCTCAGAGAAAAAAGGCATTAGAGTGATGACATGGAATAGGAAGCAGTTTTGATGGTGCCAGTCCAAGGAAGAATACAAGTTATCTGAGTTTCAGACAGCACTGGCCAACAGAACATGCTTTATTTGCACATTCTCCAGTACAATAGCCACTAGACCCATGACTTTTCAGCACTTGAAATGTGGTGAGTCCAACTGAGGGACTGAATTTTAATTTTTAAAAATTTTTTAATTTTAATTAATTTTAATTTGAGCCTATATAAGCCACATGTAATAGTGGCTATCGTATCCAAAACCACAAGACTGCAACTCTGTCTAAGGCTGGAATAGGGATTTACTGAAAAGAAAGTAAATTAAACAATTTCTAATTTACAGTTTTCCAAAGGTTGGCTTTGTTATTTAAGATCACAGTATCAAATCTTGATATCATGCTACCAGAGAGAGTTGTAAAATTGGTAAAATGTATTTTACTAATAGTTCCTCTATCATGCTGCCAGTCAAATAAATTGCCTTCAATATAGAAACCATTGAAGTGTATTTTTGAGAAATCTTAGTGACAGTTTGGCAAATGATAGGCAGAAGAAAAAATATTGGTAGTAAATATCCTGAGTACACTCTTCAAAGTCTTTCAAGCTAAATTTTCTATGGACTTTGAAATTTTTATTGAGCTTTTAAAATTGAAAAAAAGATTTTTGACTGAGGAAACTTTATTAGTGATGGTGGCTAATACTTATGGAACATTGACTACGTGACAATGAGTGTGCCAAGTATTCTACCTGTGTTTTTAATTTAACCCAGAGAACACCAATAGAAGTGCAATGTTCTTCATCACACTTTGAGATAAGAAAACTGAAAATCAGAGAAGTTAAGAAACCTACCCAAAGTGGCACAGCCAGTAAGTTGAAATAAGAATGAAACAAGACCTGTTTACTGCCAGATCATTACATTTTATTTTATTTCTCTCTATTTAGTCTTGGAGTACTGGGTTTGACAAATACTTTCTTCAGATGTTGAACATTTAAAAAAAAAATTAATTTACGGAGATGTGGCCAAGGTGATGGAGCAGAAAGATCCTGAGTTCACATTCCACAACGAGGTGGATAGGAGGGCCAAAGATGTTTTAGTTAAGGCTTACTCTTTTGGGTAGGCAACATACAAAGGGGAGGATAATTACAACTGTATTGTTGAATTCAGTTTGCAATGGTATTACATGTGGGATGTAAGGAAAAGAAAACCGACACGAATGAGTTTGTCCTGGGTATAACAGGAAGAGTGGAGTTACCCATTACTAAAGCTGGGAACCTGTGAAAGGAAACAGAGTTGAAATCAGGAGTTTGTTTTAGACATACTTAGTTTTGGATGCATTTTACATATATCCACCTGGAAACTATGAAAAGTCTTCTGCATCAGAGTTTGGAATTCAAGTCTGGAGTGGTCTGAGCTACAGGGACAAACAAAAAAAAAACAAACAAACACAAACCGAGACTGTCCAGAGGATGGATGGCTACTTAAGACCACAGGAGTAGATGGGGTCACTTTGAATGAGAAGAGATAGAGAGAAAGAGGATGCAAAAGTCCCACACTCACTCACAAATAAAAGTCACTAGGAAAAAAGTAATGTGAACGAGGCTGTTTGTATCACAAGCAATTTCTTAATACCATCAGCAGTGCTGCTTTGATGCCATCAGTCAGTATTCCCAGCACTCAAATCCAGAATTGAATTTGTTTAGAGAAGTTGGATGCTCTGAGAATTAGTCACCCATCTTGGCATAGTGTAACATTCTCATCTTGGCGTAGGAACATTCTCTTGAAAGTTAGACTGAAATGCATGTTTCACTGCTCAGGCTGCCCCAGCCAGAGCAACTCAGGCTGTATTCATCTTTGACCCTTCTTTCATCTCAAATCCTTGTTTTAGCTAAAACCAGGCTTCTGTTCCTCATCGCTGCCACCCATTGAGCAGAGCTGCATCTGTAATTCCCAGAAGACAAAGAATAGAAATAAAGATTCTGGTTCATAAGTTTGTAAACAATCCATTGTCGTGTTAAAGGCTAAATACATTTAGACATGTGTGGTCACACTGCTTTTTGTTTGCCAACCTCATTTTATGTAACCTGGACCAACAAAACCAACAAGAGGGGAAACACACAGGTATAAGGTCAATTCAAGGGTTCAACAAAGTGCTCAAAATGATAGAATCAGCAGATAAAATGTTTCATGGGTTGCTAAGAAACCTTAATCTGGGGAAAGAATCAGAATTAAGTTTTTGTTAAGAGGTTTATCATTCCCTATCCTGATCCTTTGATAGAGATAGTCTATAGGAATCTTAGCTTGGCAATTATATGGCTGTTATAATTGGGGAAAAGTTAGAAAAGGGGTTTGAACAAAAGGATAATAGCTTAAGAATTTGAGAAGTCACTTGGGGAGAGCTGGGTCATCTTGAAATTGCTTTAGGCAAGTTTAAGCTGTTTAGAAGATTTTCTCTTTGTAAAAGAAAAGAAATAAAACTAAGCATCAGTATTCTTCTGTGTGGTTTTGTACCTGATGAGTTACTAATAGTTGAGTAAAGCATTCATAAAATCCATTTAATTATTAAAACATAGCATTAGCAAATCTTATTTTCACTTGTCCTCAGAGAAAAGTTCAGTTTTGCATGTTGTACAGTTATTTATATGACTTAACTTTTACTTCATAAAGGACAAAGATGCAGTCTCAAACCTCAATCATTCCAGGCAATATAAATAGAAAATATAAAAAATATGCAACCATATGGAGTATTTTTAAAATTTCTTGTAAATTTTTATTTTCACATGTGTACATGCTAAGTTGCTTCAGTCATGTCCGGCTCTGTAGCCCACCAGGCTCCTCTGCCCATGGGATCCTCCAGACAAGAACACTGGAGTGGGTTACCATGGCCCCCTCAGGGGATCTTCCCAATCCAGGAATCGAACCCAAGTCTTTTATGTCTCCTACATTGGCAGGTGGGTTCTTTACAACTAGAGCCACCTGGAAGTTATATTTTCATACAAACGTATTGAAAATGATGTAAAACCAAGAGTTCTCATATAACCTTTATTCAGATGTAATTATTTACAATTTTCCCCTTTTGTGAGTAATTTATTCCCTTTCTTTAATTCTCTCAATTAATAAATGAGAGATGCAGGGGGAAGAAAGAAGAGTGAGATATGGGAACATTTTTTTTGAGTGAGAAGCAGACGTGATGATATTTTATCCCTAATGTTTCCATGTGTATTTCCCAAGAACACAGACATTCTCATGCATAGCGATGGCACAAAATCAAGATATTTAACATGTATGCCAACAAAGGTCCGTCTAGTCAAAGCTATGGTTTTTCCAGTAGTCATGTGTGGATAAGAGAGTTGGACTATAGAGAAAGCTGAGTGCTGAAGGATTGATCCTTTTGAACTGTGGTGTTGGAGAAGACTCTTGAGAGTCCCTTGGACTGCAAGAGATACAACCAGTCCATCCTAAAGGAAATCAGTCCTGGATGTTCATTGGAAGGACTGATGTTGAAGCTGAAACTCCAGTACTTTGACCACCTGATGCAAATAACTGACTCATTGGAAAAGACCCTGATTCTGGGAAAGATTGAAGGTGGGAGGAGAAGGGGACGACAGAGGATGAGATGGTAGGATGGCATCACCGACTCAACGGACATGAGTTTGAGTAAACTCCGGGAGATGGTGAAGAACAGGGAAGCCTGGCATGCTGCAATCCTTGTGGTCACAAAGAGTTGCACATGGCTGAGTGACTGAACAGAACTGACTGACAATATTGTTATCTAATCCACAGTCCACATTCAAACTGTATCAATTCTGGGGAAAAAAAAAAAAACCTTTGTATGAAAACTATAAGCTTTTATACAGAATCCATTTTAAAAGAACACACTACCTTTAGAAATGATGTCTTTTTTATCTCCTTTAATCTGGAATATTTCCTCAGTCATTATTTGTCATAGATTATCTTGACACTTTTGAAGAACATTGGTCATAGTTTTCAACAAGTGAAAATGAAAGTGTTAGTCGCTCAGTCATGTCTGACTTTTGACACCCCATGGACTGTAGCCTGCCAGGCTCCTTGGTGCATGGGATTTTCCAGACAAGGACAGTGGAGTGAGTTGCCATTTCCTTCTCCCTTCTGTGTCGGGAGGGGGTCTTCCTGACACAGGGCTCCAACCTGGGTCTCCCACATTATAGGCAGACGCTTTACCATCCGGGCTACCAGCAAAGTCCAGCAAAGAATATATACACTGGCTTTAGCCCCTGAGAAGGACTTGAAATAATGACACTCCAATAACCATGTGCACACCTAGCATGCAGGTCTTGGTCTCCAAATATAATTTCCTACTAAAAGGAGCCAGTGATTTTTAACAAATGTCTTGGTTTTGACACTGAAACTTATATTCTACTGAGAGTGGCAAAAAGAAATGAGATAATGAAATTACACTAGGTAATTCTAGATTGTGAGAGGTGTTATAATGAAATAAGGGTATAATAATAAGAGAGACAGGTTAACTTTTGTTATGGTGGATAGGGAGGAACTCCCTAGTATGTACCTTTATGCTGAGACCCAAAGAAGAAGAAAAGGTCAGCCATGTAAAGATTATAGGGAAAGAAATCTAGGCATGAAGAACAGAAAGAACAAGACACTGGTGTGGAAAGTGTTTGGCTGGAGAAGAACACTGTACACTGTTCTTGGTGGATGAGTTGTGGGGAAGGGGATACTGGGAATAATGTGATTGTGATGTTGAATGAGGTTGGAAAGATAGGCATGAGCTGGCGAACCAAGCAATTCAGGTTTTATTCTAGGTGCAAAGGGAAGGTTTAGGGGTGATTTAACATGGGTAGTGACATAGCCTGAGTCATGAGTTACAAAAAAAAAAAAAACTAGAAAGAGTGTGAGAATGAAAACAACGAGACCAGATAGGAAACTAATGTGAAAATTCAAACAAGAGACAGCAGTGGCCTGCACCAGTGGTGTCAGTCAAGATGAAAAGATAGGAGTGGATTCAGATTACATTTTGGAGTCACAAACACCGAGATTTATGTGAGAATGAGAGTGTGAGGTGGCGGAGAAAAAGGGAAGGTTAGAGGGTGTTGTTCGATTTTCTATTTTTGGATAAGGCTTAGAGAAGAGCCACCACTCCGTTTTGAGCACAATATTCTAAGATGTTTTAGACACCAAATAGAAACATTAAATAATCAAGAAAATTTACAAATTCTAAAGGTCCTAAGGGATCCTTCTTTCCTTTTTATGAGATTTAGATATAAGTTAAATGAGAACATCTGAATCATTTCATCAAAAATGAAAAATTAAAGGAAATAGTAGTCACCTTCAGATAGTCTGCAAATTTAAAGAGCACTGTGTGGTGTTAAGAAAGATGAAATATTGAGATTACCTAGAATGATTTAAGGGAGGAATTATGAGAAAAATTAATTTTCTAAAATAGTCTGAAGAGTTACAAGTGAATAAAGGAGAATATAAGTTAAACATCAGAAATAATTTTCTGGGCAAGAGTAATTCAAATCAGGATGTCTTTTAAAGTCTTATGAAAGCTCCTTCAACTGAGACATTAAAAATGAGATGATATAAAACCTAGTTTAGAAAGAGAGACAAAATATTCCTACAAAGGAGATGGAATAAATGTTCTAGCAATGTTTTTAAAAAGTATTTTTAAAAGTATTTTTTTAAAGTATTTAAAAGTTGTAATATTTATGAAACCAGATCTAGTGAGTTAAGTGTTTTGCCTTTTTCCAGGGTAACAGCTATAGCTTTTTGTGTAATTTCTTACAATCAGTGGGGATGAAGTTAAATGGGCCAGTGTAAGTTTTTAAATGCCCTTTATGGAAGTTTTTGTAATGTAGAACAGAAAATATTTAGGTGCATATCTCATGTAAAATGTAGGTGTGCTAAAGAGGGATAGGAGAAAATTGATAATGCTCTGGGAAAAAACCAGATTTGCCTCTACTTAAGTGAAGAAAGCTGAGCTCTGAAAAATTGATGCTTTTGAACTGTGGTGTTGGAGAAGACTCTTGAGAGTCCCTTGCACTGCAAGGAGATCCATCCAGTCCATCCTAAAGGAGATCAGTCCTGGGTGTTCACTGGAAGGACTGATGCTGAAGCTGAAACTCCAGTACTTTGGCCACTTCATGTGAAGAGTTGACTCATTGGGAAAAACCCTGATGCTGGGAGGGAGTGGGGGCAGGAGGAGAGGGGACGACAGAAGATGAGATGGCTGGATGTCATCACCATTTCGATGGGCATGGGTTTGTGTGGACTCCGGAAGTTGGTGATGGACAGGGAGGCCTGGTGTGCTGCGATTCACGGGATCACAAAGAGTCGGACACGACTGAGCGACTGAACTGAACTGAACTGAATTGAAGTGAAGAAAAACTAGATTTTAGAAGGGTATAATGCAACATTCAGGTGAAAATATATATAGTTGCTGTGAGTAAATGAATTTGCTCTTAGTTACAAAGAATTTTTATTTCAAAAAGGCTTTAATAAATACAGTGTGCATGAATAAAATTTAGTCTTAAGAAACTGATACATCATTTCTATTTTTAAGGTTAGATATTGAGATTACTTGGATTTATTGTTTTCCCATTAATCATTATACTTCTGCAGAAAAGTTGTTTGAGGAACATTGTATTCTTGACACAGAGCATTGGTAATCTCTTTTATTGTACAAAGGCATTTGAAATATTTTTCAACAAAAAAGCTTTTCATATACTATTTTTATGAAGACAGTAATTTCCATTAATAATAAATGTGGCATCATTTATATACTGATACCCTAATTTGTTTCCAAAAGGATTTAAAGTAGAGTGTAGCATTATGAATCTGGGAAGCAAAACATTTCTGCCATCATACAACACTCCTCTACAGTAGTAAAAGAAAAGATGTGAGAGCCATTTAAATGCCATGAGGAGAAACATGAGAAAAATCAATGCTGCAATGAGTAATTGAATGAAGTTTTCAAAGGCTGAGTAGGTCATCATTAGACATGACACGATTGAAACAAAATTCCTAGGGTTTTTCAACCTAATGTTAGTGGAATCCGGTAAGATAAGACGTTGCATTTACTGCTAAAATATACATAGCTGTGAAGACTTTGAATACAGTCATCAAGCTAATATGAAATGAAGGAAGATGCAATAATCGAAGAGTATGAAAATACAGCAACAATAATGGCCTTGAAATGCTGTAAATAAAAGATATTTCTGATAACCTCCAAAAGCTGCTTTTTCACTAAAAGTAAGACCACAGACTTTATAAAATAGAACAAAAATAAATTTTAAAAATATAGCCAATAATGATACTTGAGAGAGTTTCCATGTCAGATACTTATAACAGAAAGTTCTACCTAGAGAGTGAGATACATAGCCTTCCCTAGGTCATGATAACAGGTGCAACCTCCCAGATGATAAAGATTTATTAAATCTTACTTTATGTAACCAAAGCAGGGAATCCAACTTCAGGCATTTCATCACACAGAACTTCCCTGAGACTAGACTATTGCATCCTTCCTCTCAAGACTGTCGTTACATCCACATAAGGAAAAGCAGAGCAGCACTGTAGCCTGCCTCTCTTTAGTCCTACTTCAGTTATGTTATATGTGGCTTTCGATTTTCAAACTGTTTGCAGTGTGTGTGCGTGCTCAATCAAGTCTGACTCTTTGAGACCCTATGGACTATAGCCTGCAGGGTCCTCTGTCCATGGGATTCCCCAAGAATACTGGAGGGGAGGGTCATTTCCTACTCCAGAGGATCCTCCTGACTCAGGGATCAAATCTACATCTCTTGCATCTCCTGCATTGGCAGGTGGATACTTTACCACCGAGTCACCCGGTGAGCCACTTTCAAACTACATCATCTTAGAAAGGAGTTCAGTTTTTAAACAATGGAACAAAATTTTAAAGTTTACATTGAATATGTCTAGTAATGCAAAATCTATATCCTCCTTGTAAGGCAAACTCTTCCATTGATGACTAGCAATGATAATTAGGGAAAAAAACTAGGGAGTGTGTCAAATGTCCTTCTCTATAATGTTGGCTATTATTCCTACAGATTTTTAAAGCACTATAAGAAATGTGCTTACCTTCTTCTCTAGGAAGAATTTTTTTTTATATTTGGAGACACATCCACAGTTTTTACTTTTTCAGTTTTATTTATTTATTAAGAATTATTTTATATGGACCATTTAAAGTCTTTATTGTATTTGTTACAATATTGTTTCTGTTTGGGTTTCTTTGGCTGGGACACATGTAGGATCTTAGCTCCCCGACCAGAAATTGAACCTGCAGCTCCTGCACTGGAAGACAGTCTTTTAACCACTAGACTGCCATGGAAACCCCAGTTTTTGCTTTCTTAAACAAAATCTGGCCTTTTTAAACTGACAGAATATTGATTCTAGAACCCTCCCCCAAGCTAGTAATCTCTCCCGATAGACCCCAGTGTGTACTTCTTGCTATAAACATGTGCTGACAAGAACCGCATACCACACACTAAATGTGTTTTCCTGAGAGATCATCATCTTCTTTCCTCTTGGCATGCTACTCCTATTGATATTAGCAGCATTAACAAAACAAATGAAACATTAACAGCAACAGAAAAAAACAAGCAACTGGATCCCCTCATTTTATTGCTGGTTTATTGAATTTGCTGCCAACAAAACCCCTCATTCATTCTACCATGATGCTCTTTTATGTAAATTTCCTACAAACTTCCAATGTACACTTCCTTTTCAAACTTCCACTCAAGCCTTTATATTTAACTCAGAAAATAGCTGTGATAATTTTTAGTTCTGATTCAGCTTTCCAACAGGATTATCATGTGCACTCTCATTCTCCCTCTCTCTGTCTTTATCTCTGTGTCTCTCAGTCTGGGGTCATCTGTAAATCGGAAAGTCACACCCTCACTGTTTGTGTTGAACAGACTAAAGGATGATCAAGTGAGGGCTGGGCGGTCTGCAGCTTGAAACGTTGCCAGGAGAATCTGCATACGCCACGATGTTCCAGCCCAGTATTGCCAGAATCTTCTTTTCCATGGGAATGTAAGTCACTGCATTATCAGACAGCTACTAATATTGTTACATTTTCTGTACCAGGAGCAATTAGCTTACCATGAGTTTGAAAGTGTGTATATTTACCCAGGACCATGTACTTTAGTGTTTTAATTGAAAAGTAGTGAGAAATATTTCAGGATCCAACGCTTTTTAGAACTAGCTTTACCTGGAGCATCTCATCCATCTTACCCCTGATCTCTAGACCCAAGTTAATGCTAGACAGGTGTGAAGTAAATTATTCTGGAGATGTTCTTATATCAATAAAAATGCAAATAATGCCCTAAGACCTATCTTTTAAATTCTGCTTTAAGACAAATCACAATTTGGATATGGAAAGCTATAAAAGTATGAGTAAAATTGTTGCCATCTAATAAAAATATTTTCCCAGGAAAGTAGCTTTTAAAATCCTTTAAACTTCAGAAGAAATGCTGTTTAAATCAGAAAAAAAAAAAAAATCAACTTCTCTTTGGAATGGATTTGATTTATCACTGTTATTCTAATCATTAATTTTAGCTACTTCCTAGCCTCTAAGGCCTCAACATGGAAATCTGGAAGTCACAGTTCTATTTCCTGCTCAAATGTTATTTTCTACTATCCTGGTCTCTTTAAAATTGTAACCTAAACATAGTTAATTTATTTCTACCTACCTCAAGGTATGTTATTTAATAGAGGCAGAAAAGATTAAATAGAGGTGAAAGATATTATAAAAATAATGTTTTATGTCTTTTTATTATTATACATTCAAGTCATGTTTATAAATTTAATAGATTATGTTTTATTTCTGAAGTAGCCACATTTTATAATATCTTAGCATACTATTTTTATACTCTAAAAAACACAATTTCTGCTGGAAACTCTAAATAAATTCAACATTAGGATGAGCAAAATAAATAACAGGCAATCTAAAACATTTTATCATTTGTTATTTGAGCAGTTGCAGTGAAACCACCAGAGAAGAATATGTAGTTGCAACCATCCACTGTATTTTCAAGATGCTTAGCAACCACGAAATGAATTTCACATCAAGACCATAATGAGAAAAAAGATTCCAGAATAATTTCCTCTTTCTCGAATTGGATATGAATGAACAGAGGAGGCAAATCATTTCTAAAAACAACATCTCATCCAATGGACTGAATCCTTACAAGCTTTGTATTAGGAGCCAACATTTGAAAAAAGCATGCAATCATTTTGACATGTTCGGGCAACAGTTATTTTGAATATAGTCTATTTTTTTCAGATGGTAACAGCAAAAGCTGTTTATTTTAGTTTTGTTTGTCTTACAAGTTGAAGAATAATAACAATCTTCCCAAATGAATAAGGAAGCAACCTTCCCAAATTCTCCTGTGAATTGCTTCCAGAAGATATGATGGTATTTCTGTTATCCTTTCTCCATCGTGTATAATTATAGCTGTTAATTCTGTGACACAATCCTTCCATCAGTTAAATGAAAAACTTCACTTTTTAAATCTTTGTTCATAATATTATTATTGGTCTTAACACCTTATATAATTGTTACTTATAAATATGGTTGATACATTGGGATCAAGTTGCTATTTTTTCACTAAAGGTATGCTGTTCATCCTCCTTAAGCTTCATTTTCTTATTTATCCTCTTTAAGTGTCGCTTTCTTGTGCAGAATGTAGAGATATTAATGGCCTGTACCTCATAGGGATTAATATATATGAATCAAATAATGAATATGAATTGCTTATAATCTCTGACATATAGTAAGTGCTCAATATATGTTACTTATTATTTATAAAAATATTCACCATGCCTGACACACAGTATATAATGAAAAAATTGGAATTCAGGCCATTCCTATCATTTGCTTACTTCAGACTTTATCCCTTCAGGCTTTATGAATTCACCTAGTATTTCTTATATAGTGCTATTTGTATGATTTTATATCAGTGTTGCCTAATATATTACGGTTCTATTGGATACTCCTCTTTATATAAAAAGAAAAGGTTATGTGGTAAAAGAAGCTTGGAATATGCAGGACAAATTTAAAGAGCATTCTCAGTTTCATTAATATGTTAATGTGCATGATAAATCTCAATAGCAGTTATGTTGTTGCTGTTTAGTCGTTAAGTAGTGTCCAACTTTTTATGATCCCATGAACTATAGTCCACCAGGTTTCTATGTCCATTGGATTTTCCAAACAAGAATACTGGAGAGGTTGTCATTTCCTTCTACAGAAAATCTTCTCCACCCAAGAAACAAACCCGTTTCCTGCATTGCAGGCGGAATCTTTACCTCTGAGCAACCAGGGAAGTCCAATAGCAGCTATGCAGCTTTCCTAATATCTACTTAACCAAATAGGTTTCCCTGGTGGCTCACTCAGTAAAGAGTCTGCCTACAATGCGGGAGACCCAGGTTCAACCCCTGGGTCTCAAAGATCCTGGATCCCTGGAAGATCCCCTGGAGAAAGAAACGGCAACCCACTCCAATATTCTTGCCTGGAAAATCCCGTGGATGGAAGAGCCTGGGGGGTTATAGTCCATGGCAGAGTCGGACACGACTGAGCGACTAACCCATACATACATACACTTGACCAAATGCCCAAAACCCACATTCATCACCTTTCTTTAAAAGTTTTCTGTTGTTGCTTATAATTATTATCTGCTTACTTAGTTTTTACTGCCTTGATGACACATTAGTTGCACACAGGTTCATCAGGGAAAGTGACTGGTTTTCCAGTTGCCTTTGTATCATTTGGCAGCATGCCACTTGGACTGATATGACCTTGGGGATTTTATCTTTATACATCACCCTGGCTTACATACTTAGAGTGTTGACTGAGCCACCTGCTTCTCACATGCTCCTCTCCCATCTTAATGAGATTCCTCTAAACAGAGGACCTCTGCTATTGTTCACAACTCCTTTGAATACAGTAAGTCGCTTACAAACAAACCTTCAAGCTGTGGGTATTTAAAGACAGGAATATACGTTTGCATGTCCAATCACATAAGTTAGCTCACATGTCTGGTGTACACTGTCACACGCATGCACCCTCTACAAGGGGTTGTGCTCTTGTGTACCTTACTGTTCACTACTGTATAGAGTGGGGCTTCCCTGGTAGCTCAGCTGGTAAAGAATCTGCCGGCAATGCAGAAGACCCTGATTCTATTCCTGGGTCTGGAAGATCTCTTGGAGAAGGGATAGGCTACCCACTCCAGTGTTCTTGGGCTTCCCTGGTGGTTCAGATTGTAAAGAATCCACCTGCAATGCGGGAGACCTGGGTTCGATCCCTGATTTGGGAAGATCTCCTGGAGAAGGGAATGGCAACCCACTCCAGTATTCTTGCCTGGAGAATTCCATGGACAGAGGAGCCTGACGGGCTACAGTCCACGGGGTCAGAAAAGAGTCAGACGCAACTCTTTACTTTGTCACATCCACACATCCTCTACAAGGGGTTACGTTTCTGTGTATTAGACTGTACACTACGCATGGAGTGGGGCTTCCTGGTTGATCAGTGATAAAGAATCTGCCTGCCAATGCAGGACACACAAGAGATGTGGGTTCAATCCCAGGGTCAGGAAAACCCCTTGGAGGAAGAAATGGCAACCCACTCCAGTATTCTTGCCTGGAAAATTTCATGGACAGAGGAAGCTAGTGGGCTATAATCAACGGAGTATCAAAGAGTCAGACATGACTGAGTGATTGAGCACACACATTGTATGAAGCACAGAACTACAGTATCTTTACTTCAAGCCCAGGATATCCAGAAGCAAGTGTAAAAGCAGTGGTGATGTAGTTGGTACCACTATACTTTTCAAGGTCTGTAAAGGGCAACCCACTCCAGTATTCTTGCTGGAGAATCCCATGGATGGAGGAGCCTGGTGGGTCCATGGGGTCTCAAAGAGTCGGACATGACTGAGCGACTTCACTTCACTTTCACTTCACTGTAAGATTAAAAATGTTTATTTTTTTGTGTTCACTTTTTGTATTTTATTTGTGAGAAAAGTATTATAAACCTGTTACTGTACTGTACTACATAGCTGATTGTGTTAGCTGGGTACTTAGGTTAAATTTGTTGGACTTAGGAACGAATGGACTTACAAACACCCTCTCGGAGTGGAACTTATTCATACGTAGGGGACTTACTGTATCTGTGTGGCTCTTTGCACTGAGTCAAGGCAGCAGAAGCCATTATTATCATGAAGAAAATTAATGCCACTTTCCTCCTCATCCTTTTCCATTCTCCAGACTGGAAGGGCCAGCTGCCCTGCCAAGTTCTCCATTGGAAAACCATGTTCTGTGTAAGGGAATCTAACCTGACAGAAATCCTATGGGATTTCATCCAGAAATTCCTAAGTAGGTGATCAATCAAGAGTGGAATTTTCTACAAAAATCAGGCTGTGGCCTGATCTCACTAGGGATTTGAGTGACCTAAAATAATAGCTAAACTTTAATCCCTTGAGGGAGCCTTAAAGAATAGCTTTACGAAGACCCTGCACGAAAACTCTTCAGTCAGCTCAGTTCAGTTCAGTGGCCTATCTTTTTGCCTTTTCATACTGCTCCTGGGGTTCTCAAGGCAAGAACACTGAAGTGGTTTGCCATTCCCTTCTCCAGCGGACCACAGTCTGTCAGACCTCTCCACCATGACCCGTCCGTCTTGGGTGGCCCCACACGGCATGGCCTAGTTTCGCTGAGTTAGACAAGGCTGTGGTCCATGTGATCAGATTGGCTAGTCTTCTGTGATTGTGGTTTCAATCTGTTTGCCCTCTGATGCCCTCTCTCAGCGCTTACCATCTTACTGGGGTTTCTCTTACCTTGGATGTGGGCTACCTCTTCACGGCTGCTCCAGCAAAGCACAGCCACTGCTCCTTACCTTGGACCTGGGGTATCTCCTCACGGCTGCCGCTCCTGGCCTTGGACGTGTATGAAGACCCTGCATGAAAACTCTTAGTCTTCAAAAAAAATAAATAGAATCCCCTGAGTTACATTCAAAAAATACTTACAAAATAAGAGTCATGTATATAGTAACAATAACAAACCTATTGACAAAATAGTATATGAGAGCACATTTAGGGGAGAGATCATTAGATCACTCCTTGCTATTAGAGCATTTTCATAATAAAATGGTCATATTTTTATTTGCATTACAGATTATTATAATTTATACTGTTTTATATATATACATACAGAGCTGCATTTATATATATATATATATATATGCATATATATATACATATATGATGTCTTTTTTCACATAGAACTATTACAGAGAGACTACCCTGAAGAAGAAATTTTGTAATAGCTCTGAATCCAAAAATTTTGTTATTAAACTTTTTTGTCATTGAGCAGATTTTTACTTATGTATAGTTGATTTATAATATCATATTAGTTTCAGGTGCACAACACAATGACTAAGTATTTTACAGATTATACTCCATTGAAAGTTACCACAAGATAACGTACCATTCCCTGTGCTGTTCAATATGTCCTTGTTGTTTATGTATTTGATACATAATAGTTTGTGTCTCTTTATCCCATACCCCTATCTTGCCCCTCCGTCTGTTCCCTCTTCTTATTGGTAGCCACATTTATTTTCTATATCTGTGAGTCTATTTCTATTTTGCATGCATATTTGCTCGCATTTTTTAGATTTCACATTTAAGTGGTATCATGTAATATTTGTCTTTATCTGACTTATTTCACAAGGCATAATAATCTCTAGGTCCTTCCCCATTGCTGCAAATGGTAGAACTTCATTTTCTGTTTTCTGGCTGAGTAAATATTCTATTGTATATCACATCTTTATCCTTTCATCTCTTGATAGACACTTTCATATCTTGGCTATTATAAATAGTGCTGCTATGAATACTGGGATGCATGTATCCTTTCACACTAGTGTTTTCATTTTTTTCAGGAGTGGAATTTCCGGGTCATATGGTAGTTCTCATCTTAGTTTCTTGAGAAAATTCTATTCTGTTCTCTAGAGTGGTTGTCCCAATTTACATTCCCGCCAACCGTGTAAGAGGGGCTCCCTTTTCTCCACATCCTCTCCCAACATTTGTTATTTTTAGAGTTTTTTATGGTAGCCAAGGTAAGATTTTAAAAAGGACAAAGTAAGCAGGTAATATGGGAAATAAAGCTATTTCTATTTTATTCAAACTATAAAACACAAATAAATTAGTCTGACATCCAAAATAAAGAATTTGGTTGGTCTTCAGATTTAAAATATATTTCTGGGTAGTCTGATAAAATTTGTTTCCAGTTAACTTTATGCCACTCCTGTTACCTTCCCTCCCACTGAATCTACTAACTACATTAGGCTTTGATGGGCTATGGGGCTGGGTGTTCAGCGGCTGTATAGGTCTGAATGAAGAGAAGATAACAGTCCTTTATTTTGTAGTAACCACATTGTCACTGAAGATGAGGTTGGAAGGTGTAGAGTGGGTTTTCAAAAGGTGTTTTTGCCTTAAGAGTTGCTTTGCACACAATGCCATGCCAAGGTGAATATTTTGGAGTGTATACCTCATGCTAACACTGCTTTCACCATGTCATTAATTTGCCATCAGAGAACAACAACCCTGTAAACAGCTGTACCTTAAAAACTCTTTCAACTTCCTTATATAGAAAGGTTTTATCTGTTTTGCAGAGCAGTAGCATCTTTGCTGACTGCTAAGCACAGCGTTCATGCCATGCTCCAGTTCAGAGCTTACATCTCGATAAAAAACGGGTTGTGCTGTTTTTAAGGATCATTCTATCTATTTTTAAAAAAAATAGAACATCCTTCCTCCTTCTCAAAATAGAAGCTTCAAGCCAATGGCAGCAATACTTTATTTTAAATCCAAGTGAAGAGCATCCTGTATTATGAACCACGTCAGAAACCTGTTAGGTACCACTTTGTTTATTTAAAATTGAATTTTAAGAAGGAAAACTAGCTTAGATGCAGTACTTCAGCTATGTTTCTAAATAGATGAAATCAATTTGAGGGGAAAATGTGAACCAAAGTATATTCCTTACAAAGTTTCCAAAATCTGTTTCTAATCACTTAGAAGAGAAAGTGTGCATTAAACCCTCAGTCAGGAAAACAAAAGAAAAATATCAACATCTACAGGTGGGGTTGCTGGGGAAATGCTTATTTTTATTTCATAGAAGAGCAAATAGTCACATAAAGCATTCATTAATAGCCAGGAAACAAATCAGATGTTTTCTTAGGCAGATGTATGTAATGCATATTTGTTAGAGAAAGGTTTAATTGAGTGATATTTCAAAAATCAGAACAAACTTAAATATATTTCTCTTTTCACTTGATCCTAATTTAGTACTCAGATCCATCTTGAGAGTTCATGTCAATCAGATATAATTATTAAGACTTGAAATAAATCTTTTACACATCCATAAGTTTTCTTTTTTATGGTCTTGCTGAAGTGCTTTGTATTTTCTTTTGTTCTGAAATGTATCAGAATCTTAGAGTAATTGGAACAATAAAAATATACTCATGAACGTTTGCACATCTAAATACAGAGCATATATATGTACGGACATGCATGTATATATATATAGCCTACATATATAAGCTCCCCGGTGGTTCAGTGGTGAAGAATCTGCCTCAAATGCAGGAAACACAGGAGATGCAGTTTCGATCCCTGGGTTAGGAAGATCCCCTGGAGAGGCAACCTGCTCCAGTATTCTTGCCTGGGAAAATCCTATGGACAGAAGAGCCTGGCAGCCTACAGTCCATGAAGTCGAAAAAGAGTCAGACAAGACTGAAGTGACATAGTAGGCACATACGCATATATTACATATGTGTGTGTATACACACACACACACACACACACATATATATAATGTTCTACATGAGATAAATGCAAGGTAAGCTGTTCTGGTAAAACTAAGATACTTAATCACATTAACTTTTATTTTACTTTTCATTTTGAAATACATACAATTTTACAAAAAAAGCATCAAGAATAATACCTGGCTCTCATTGTTCTCAGCACAACTTCCTTGCTCCTGTAAATTACCCGCCCACCCCACCAGCAACACCAGCCAAATCCTCGGCCCCACCGCTTGGACGCAGTGGCTGCACTGGCTGAATTCTTGACCCAGACCAAGGAAAAGCCAAAGAGACCACATTAACTTGTCAATATCATTTGAATTTTACTGAGGAATGCCAGGAGCTTCCAGAAGAGTCTTCTGCTTCAAGACAGGATTGTACAATCTCCTTTTCACATATTTCCCCTTTTCTTGTAAACTTCTAAAGGAGAGTCCCCATCACAATTTCATACAGACTAGCAACTCTACATTTTTTCCCCAAAGGAAGCATCATCAGACTTGTGAAGTTTTAAATTTCATTTTTTACAAATTCTATTTCAAGTCTTCTTTCACAATCAGTAATTTTAGCAAACACTGGGAGGAAAAAAAAAAAAAAGTGAGGGGGAAAATGGGGAAATCAATTTTACCTCCTGCAATTACAGGAAATAAACTCTGTGAAATACTCTGCTTTATTGGACTGGGTCTGAATCATCAAATGAAGGATGTTTTATCTATTTGGCTTATTCACAGAATGTGGTTTATTACATTATATAGTAAACCGGAAGATGCTGGGTGAGTCATTTATCCACTTGTCAAGGTTCATTTAGTACAGGACCACCTCTGTTACTCTATATGTTATCATAGAGACTCAGAAAAAGCAAAATGCATTTTTAGCCATTATCAATATTAGTCACAATCCTTCCTTTTATTATGCGAGGGACAGATATTTTGTAGAAAAATACAAGAAGCCAGTGACCTAGAAGGTAAACGATTTGCCTAATGTCCTGGAGAGGCTGAGCAGCGGAGGGAGATCAAGGTCTCGAGCTCCTAGTCTGGGGCACAAACCAGGGAAACACATTGCCCCCATCAATGCATGTAATTGATAAGAGAGTCCCTATTCCCACCTGCACACAGGAAGACGTTCATCATACGCCTTTCTGGGTGAAAAGGGACTTTAAGCCACAAGGTTTTTTTTCTTCCCCTACCATGCAAAAAGGGCATATTTGAATTAAATAAAACATCTCTGCATCCAAAGAAAGCTGTAAAGAGTAAGAGAAACGGACTATCCAGCTTAACATTTCTTTCCTTGAATAGAGAGGAAGGAGACAGAGCGTTCAGCTACTCAGAAACTGAATCCTAAATGTAACCAGTGATGTTTGTCCCCAAGTAAAGTCATATGATAAACACATGTGCTTGTAAAACAGCCCACTCCAAACCACGTACTGAAGTGAAAAGAGGGTGGAAGATGTATTTTATTTGATGAGCCATATACAAATCTCAGTGTATGTTCACAACCTCATTAAATATATGGCAGCCCCTTTGGAACAAACCAAACATGGTCACAAACTTCCTGAGCCTATTTTGGGAAATAGAACTGCTGGGCAAGTGAAGCTTCAGGCCACAGATGAACTACAAGCGCCACAAGTAGGGCTGGAAGGATGGCTTTCAAAGCCCGCAGTGCAGAGCCTGGGATATTCGCTGGGGGCTGGAGGCAGACCAGTGAGCTGTCACTCCGAGAATCACCGTATTTGTCCATTTCTGACACATCCGAAAAGTTGAAGTTACAATAGTGACACTGTTTCTTGTTTTATACCCTAATCTCACCTGTGGGTGAAGACCAGTACAGTAGTATAGGAACTTTCCTGGAGATACAGTAGTTAAGAATCCACCTTACAATGCAGGGGTCATGGGTTCGATCCCTGGTTGGGGAGCTAAGATCCCACATGTCATGAAGCAACTAAGCCTGTGCTCCATAATCACTGAGTCCGTGTGCCCAGAGAATCCATGTGCCCCAACAAAAAATCCCTCATGACAGCAAAGATCTCATGTGCCACAACTAAGACCCAAGGCAGTCAAACCAATCAATCAAAATACACCTTTGTTGGATTGAAAAATTAGACTTCAGTCCTGCAGATACACACATACACACACATGGAAAATGTACATATTTTTAAATAGGATATTAATTTGTGACTTATATTATTATTGCCCTAATTTTAAAGTTTCAGAGCAGATTTTCTCCAAGCATCTGAGGAACTCTGTGGTTACAGGAAGGTATTCTTGGGGATGCAAGTTGTCTCTTAATTTTTCTCAGTTAGGTTAGATTTTTGTTGCTCTGATAACCTTTAAAAACTTAGAACAGCGTATTCTACATCATCTGGAGGATCCCAAACTGCCATTTGATTTGTGCTTACAAACAAATTGATGCCACATGGTATTTCTAAAGGGAAAAAAGAAATGGCTTTAATATATAAACCATGCATTCACCCCCAAATGAAGGCCAAATGCTGTCATGATTTACTGTACAAAAGAAGTTTTCACAGCAGTTCCCAAAGGGCAAATTGGGGTGAAGTGAATCATCACATAACACATGGTGATGCAGACCTAGCCGTCCCTGCCACAGGGAAGGCTGTAAAGGCAGTCCTTTGTGCCAGGGTCTCTGACTTCCACTCCCATAACATATTTGGACCATGCATCAAAGGTAGGGGAATCCAGTCCTGATCACCATCAGCTGGCATCTTGTAGGACATGCTGTGCAGAAGGCTTTAGCAGAGCACCTTTCCATGTAACAGGGGAATAAAAGGAACCTCACCTTTAAGCCTAGTGCAAAATGATGGAAGAGCAAATTGGAAAGAGCGAAAGTGAAAGAAATAGCCTTGATAGAGGCTTTATCATGTAAATTAGCTATCTCTATTTAAAAATTCAATGTGTAACTGCTATATTTTAAATGGATAACCAACAAGGACCTACTGTGTAGCACATGGAACTCTGCCCAAGGTCATGTGGCAGACTGGATGGGAAGGGAGTTTGGGGGAAAATGGATAAATGCATATACATGGCTGAGTTCCTACCCTGTTCACCTGAAACTACCATAATATTGTTAATCAGCTATACCCCAATGCAAAATAAGGGTTTTTTTTTTAATTCAATATGTAGCAATTATAGATAGAAAGACAGAACTTTTGAAAGCGTGTATCCCATGCTCTTCCACTTAGTAAAATTTGAGCAGCCATTGTCAGACAGATTGTAATCGTTTGGCAAAATATGGTCCCCATCCTTAGGGTACTTATATTTTAAGGAAAAAGACAGGCTCTTAAAATAATTTTAGTACAATTGGAGTGCTTCGGAAGAAACAAAAGAGCACTTTTCCAGCCTGATACAAACGAAGGAAGGGTCAGATAATCATGAATCAGGATGGGTTTGTGTGAATGTGCATCAAAGTGAGAAACAGAAGTGGAGTCACAGATTTCAAGTGATGAAAGGAAGAGTATCAGTCCCAGACTCTACAGTAGACACACTGTTCTTCCTAATGAGAGAGAATTTGTCCTTCTGCTAAACACCAACACACATGCTGTTTGCTGTAACATTTCAGTTTGCTGCATATTCTTGGCTGTTGTTTAGTCACTCAGTCATGTCTGACTCTTTGCATCTCCACTGGGCTGCAGACCATCAGGCTCCTCTGTCCATGGGATTTCCCAGGCAAGAATGCTGGAGTGGGTTGCCATTTCCTTCTCCACATATTCTTGGTACCTTGTACTTAACTCAGCATCTGAGCTGCAGTCTTTGCAACTCCTCTTGCTCTTTTTCTTATAAAGTCACAAAGTATACCAATAGCACTTTTTTTTTTTTAAGTAGTAATGAATCATCCCAGAAACACCCTAGAAATGCTAGGGTGTTTCTAATATCTCAAAGGGCATTGCAAAATCTTAAATATGATTTTCATTCTTTTCAAAACTAAAAAATCAAGTATTTGTGTGGGAAAATTATTAATAACCCAAGAACACCCTATTATATCTTTCAAAGGGAAGGCAGAGTGATGCCTTCTCAAGATAGCCCAAGGATCAGAACAATTCAGGTTAGAATTGTGCTAAACCTATGAAAGCCATGTGGCTTGGTTAATTACTCTATAGCCCAGACTAGAAGGCATGCACGGATGCTAAGTTGCTTTAGTCATGTCTGACTTTTGCGACCTATGGACTGTAGCCCACCAGGTTCCTCTGTCCATGGGGATTCTCCAAGCAAGAATACTAGAGTGGATTGCCATGCTCTTCTCCAGAGGATCTTCCCAACCCAGGGATTGAACCCACATTTCTTACGTCTCCTGCGTTGCAGGTGGGTTCATTACCACTAGCACACTCCTGGCACACTCCCAAGGAGCTGCATTGAAGTTTTTCAAAGTCTTTCAAAAAATAAACTTGTAAGCATGAAGGTTAACAGAATGGGAAATGGTAACCCACTCCAGTGTTCTTGCCTGGAGAATTGAGGAGCCTGGCAGGCTACAGTCCATGGCCCCAAAAGAGCATGACTGAGCTTTGAGCAATGAAGGTTAAGAAGTCTTCTTCGTCTTGCCACTCTGGGGTCAATGCCACACATCAGCCCGGAAAACCAGAACCCAGTGGGTCCAAAGAGCTCCTCATGATTTGGATGCTTACAGCTTTTCAGTGGTAAGCCTACAGATCAAGAAAGCAAGTTGCAGCAAAAAGTGAAAAGGCTTCAAGCTTCAAAGGGAATTCTGAGTAATGGGATCTTGAGCCGGAAGTGCTCTAGAAATATGACCAAATTCAATACCTAAATATCTGACATCAAGTTCGATAAATTGGAAACTGTGAATTGACGTGAATAGTGACTATCCTCCTCAGCCCCACCCACACTCATGGGATTCTACTGGAATTTAGACACAGAGAATATTGAAATAAAAATCCAGAAAAGAAAATAAATATATAACATGAAATGATCCAGCCTAATTGCAGTTTATGTTGGTGTTGGGTAAGAATTCTGACTTCCCGAAGGTTATCCAAACCAAATTCTGGACCCTTGGAGAGTGTTCTCTTGTATTTATTGTTCTGTAATTTTACCTGCCATTTCCTAGTGTCCTTTGTGCTTAGGAAATATTTTGGGTATGTCTCTTTTTTGCAGCATAGCTGCTGGTTTCAGTGAAAAATGGATGGTGAGGTATTTATTCACACACAGAGTTTTCCTTTCCTTTTTGCATTCTTTAAAAATAAAACCTTATAGCTTCATCCCCCTAGGTAGTGATAGAAGTCAGGCAGAAATTATTTAAAGGAAAAAAATGAGATTAATATTTTAGTTTGAATGTCAAAAGCAGAGGGAACTTGAGCAGTGTAAAAGGGTCATGAATTCACAGGCGATATTATCTGTAGTGTTTTTTCTTTATATATAACTGTAGAAAAAGATTTAAAATCTACTGTTTAATTTGAAATAAATATGTAACTAAAACTAAGTTGTTTTCTGAAAGTTAAAAATTATCCATTAGCTCTTTTCACTTTCTTTGTCTTTTATTCATTTCATCGCTTTCTTGAAATCTCATTTCATAAGCATGTTTTATTAATGCTCTATTAATAAGCATTCACTTAAAACATGACTGATTAAAAAGTAGACCTGATTTTAAGTAAGTGTTCTGAAAATGTTTCATTTATTGAATTCATTGAGGTTTAAGTTCTCATTTGTATTGCTAGAGGGTAAATTCCAGATACTTATGCTTGTTTTATCATTATAATGAAACCAGTACTCATATTTGCAATACTAATTAAAATTCGGCTCTGACCCACATAAATTCAGCCTCTCCCCCAAACAGATTATTTTCAAATCTTTATACAAAGATTACTATATGTGTGTGTGTGATAATGAAAATATCTATCTTTGGTGTAACATGATCAAGGTTAAGAGAAAGTAAAAATTAGGTTCAGACTTTTTAATACTGCACGGTACATTTTTAGTACCCTACAGAGAGAATTAGTCACACGACTCCCATTAACTTTAATGGAACTTGTATGGGCAAATTGTATGCTGAAATCCTTAGGAAGTGAGACGTCAGGAGAGTTTACTCGTTTCATTTTTCCTCTTCGGAACTTCAGTTTTGACTACCTTTACTTTCTAATGGTCTAGAGGGAAGACATGTCAATAAAAATGATTAACATTAATGTTTTCCAAGTTTTATATAAGACCACATTTTCTCTGCATTAAGCCAGAAGTTAGAAATCTGCAAACAATGCTTCAATAATAGCATTTGAGTTTCAATTAGCAAGTAAATATATCTAAATAAAGAACATAGCTTTCAGACAGGAATATAATAGTATTCTTTGAACATGAATATTGTAGGATTATTTATCCCCTAGCACTTATTCATTTTTCACATTCCTATCACATTTTCACATAACAATAGCAAAATCAAAATTTTTAAAGTAATTTCAGTTTAATAAATGTGAAATTAAGTACCTTTGTATTACTACATGTAAGCTTATATTTGAAATGAAATGTATTTGGAATTTTACATATTATTCTTATTAAATTATTTAACACACTTAGGTACTGATGAAAAAGAAACACATAGACAATTAAAAAGCATCCTCATGAAAAGCAAAAGGAAACTAAATGTTCCTTACAAGCAATATCTTTCCACAATTATGGATTCAATCTCCTGACAATGTGGTAAAGTTATGATCAGCTAGCAAACCCACTCAAAAGACTTTAGTATAATATTAAATTTATATTTACCATACAAAATAAAAAACAGACGAAGATTTCTTAATGTCCACTTATTCAAGATGCTCATAGCATTACAAAATCTGGAAACAACTAGATATCTCTCAGCTGTCTCTTTCCTCCTCAAATAGATCTATCTGTATTTCTAGAATTTTCTAGAAATTCACCATTTAAAACATTAACTTTAAAAAGTTTTTAAGAGATTCCTCACTGTAAGCTGTAAGAATCTTTTTTTTTTTTTTTTTAATCCTATTTGGGTATCTAAGTGACAAAAAATGGATTTTTCAGACCAAAATAACCTTGTTTAATCAGGAATAAAAGTCAGACATTAATGAAAGCACAGATAACTAACACATAAATAATTTCATCTTGGATTAAAGTTTCAGAATAAAAAGAAAGATCTGTCAAATGCAATCTGTTACATAAGCAAAGTTTCCTGTAAAAATATTACTTGGTTTTCATACAAACCCTTGAAACATGCATGCCATCAGTGACCATTAGTGCTGCAAGAAACATTAGCCATCCAGTCTACTCCATCATTTTAAAGGTAAAGAAATTGATCCTGAAAGAAGTAAATGATAATCATAAGGCCTCTCAAGTACTTTGTTGCATGGAAAACTAGAATCCAAATATCGATTCCTCATGCATTCATTGAGCAAGTTTTTATTCAGCATCTACCATGGCCTTACACAGTTGTAGGAAATGGATTCAAATGATGAAAGGAACATACCAGATCCTAACCATCATGGATCCAATATTCTAAATAGGGAGATAAAACAAAGAAGAAAATAAACAAAGAAAAAAGACAATTTCAGATTGTGGATCATATGCAAAAAGACTTGGTATGATTTTTACCAACTGAGAGTGCAGTTTTTGCTAGGATTTCTCTTCTCAATTCTGATATCTCCTTTTCTCTCCTTATAGTTAAAACAAAGGGAATTCCCTGATGATCCGGGGGTTAGGACTACGCCCCTTCACTGCAGAGGGCATGAGTTCAGCCCTTGGTCCAGTCCAGTTTCTGCTTGGGGAACTAGGAACTCACGGGCTGTGCCATGCGACCAAAAGAAAAAAAAAAAATAAGTAAAGAGCGATTTATCAGTAGATCTGCCTTTTAACCACCCCTCATTAGTCAATTCCCTCAAAAGGCATCCACATATCCATAAAACACATCAATATTTGCCTTGCTTCATTCCATTCATATAATGTGTTCATGAGATAGCAAAGATGTTCACTTTCACTGGAGTTTTTAAGTATCTGAATTACAGTTTTTGGACTTTTGAGTTTGTCCCTATGTCATAGAAGTTCAAGGACTGAAAAACCCAAGATCAGGTGATAAAAATACTTTCAGAAAATGTGTGTAGTTAAGGATTCTCTTGCAGATCAAAATAGCTATCCCTTCATGGTTATTTCTCATTCCATGTGATTTTTCTGTGTAGAGAACAAAAGAGAGTTTGAAAGACGAGGTGGGGTATGAATCTGGCTGCTTGTAATTCTAATAAATTACACTGACTGTCTTGTCTTCAATGTCAGACAGTAAAACTGTTTCCCCTAACTAGCAAAAGGGATGCTCAGTGCTTTTGCCTTTCATTTTTTCTTAATGCATAATTTATGTATGGCCCATTTATTAATAACCATGAAGTGCTGTACCTAGAAACCTGCTCACAAAAGAACAGAATATACGGAATCAAAATGAACATTTCATAAGGCAGATAGTATTTTTATACGAAAAAAAATCTTGCCCTAGTTAATTCTTTCTGAGAAGGTTGAATAAAATCCAACAGATATTACTCAATTATTAATATAACCATACTTATCATATTAAACAAGAATTTTAACTATTTTCTGATAAATCTCAAGGGAAATAAAATATTTTTATCATGACATATTCTACCAGGGCTTCCTGGTGACTCAGTGGTAAGGAATCCACCTGCCAATGCAGGAGACACGGGTTCAATCCCTGGGTCGGGAAGATCCTCTTAGAGAAGGAAATAGCAAACCACTCCAATTTCCTCCAGCCTGAGAAATCTCATGGACAGAGGAGCTTGGCGGGCCACAGTCCATGGGGTTGCAAAGAGCTGGACAGGACTCAGCAACTAAATAACAGCAAAATTTTACCTAGAAGAGAAAATATTTCAGTAAAGCACCATTTCTGTGCATTCCTTCCAGGCAGACAAACTTTATTATTCACCTGGCATTTATTTTCCTCGCCTAACATGAATGACACATTGTATTGTAATTATAATAAAATCTATAACAGCTAATATTTATGAAGTATAATAATTAATATTTGTGAGGCAACAATTTTACAAACTAGGTAGTATTATTTCATGTTATCAATGAGGAGAGGTTAAATATTTTGCCCAATGTCACTCAGTTGATGAGAGGAAGAAATGAGGATTTGAACTCAAGCATCTAAATCTTAAACTTATCTTCTTAATCACTAATTTCACTACTTCCCATGACCTGTTTAGAGTAGACATTCAAAAATGCATTAAAATTAAATTGAAATCTCAATAGATTTGGCCTTTTTGATATAAGCCATTAGGAAGACTAAAGTGTCTAAGTAAATATCTAGTTCATTGAATAATACTATGTTTGCCAAATATTCTAGACCTTGTAGAAGTCTAGAACTGAAAAGGATTTTATCAATCATTCCAGTCCAAGTCCCTCCATTTTTATGCGTGAGTTCAATCCCTTATGGGTCCAGAGAGGTATAACAGTCTACTGTTATACCAAATTTCCTAATTTACAGGCAAGAATATTTGAAATGGGCTTTCCAGGTGACACTAGTGGGAAAGAATCCGCCTGCCAATGACAAAAGTGCAAGAGGTTGAATCCCTGGGTCAGGGAGATCCCCTGGAGTAGGCAATGGCCATCCGTTCCAGTATTCTTGCCTGGAAAATTCCATAGACAGAAGAGTCTGGTGGGCTATCATTCATGGGTCTGCAAAGAGTTGGACACAACTGACCACGAGCACAATATATGAATTACACCCTACTGTTTTTATTTCTGTTCATGTATTTATTTGCAAATTAATTGCTCATACCTAGATTGTTAGATTTACACAGTAAAGCTATGTATGGCGGACAGACTCAAAGGGTCTGGTATTGGAGTGGGCTGCCATGCCCTCCTCCATGAAATCTTTCTGACCCAAGGATTGAACCTGTGTTTCTTGCATTAGCAGGCACATTCTTTACCACTGGTACCACCTGGGAAGCCTCCTATTACCTCTACCTCTTGATGTCCATGGCCTTGTGGGACTCCTTTTCCTTGAGTATGGATGAGATGTGTGACTTGCTATTAATCAATAGAATATAACAAAGGTGAAGAAATATGCATAATCACACTTATGTGATTATGCTTGTAAGATCACAGCTCCCATTTTGCAGGAGTCTCTCTTGGTCTTTCTGGCTTTGATGAAACAAGCAGTCATGTTGGAAGGCTCACGTGGTAAGAAATTGAGAGTGGTTTCTAGGAATTGAGAGAAGTTTGCAACCAATAACCTGCAAGGACACCCAAAGGACAGCCAGCTAATCTGTGTTTAGACTCCTGATTCACAGAAATTTTCAGGTAACAAATATCTATTGTTTTAAGCCACTACTTTAAGGCAATTTCTTACACAATAATAAAAATTAACATATATAGTCACCCTTAAAATGACAAGTCCCTGACACTAAATTTAGAAGTTTAATTAAGGTGTTGTTACTTTTTATGTAATAGGACTCCAATATATCTGTTAAATGAAAGAATGATAAAATATCTTTAGTAAAACATCAACAAGGAAGAAGTGATGCATGATTATGTATTAATATGATTGCAACTTCTAAAAAAAACTTATTGCTTGACAATTCCACTTATTCTTTTATTTGTGTGTATGTAGAGATAGTGCTGCAGTCAAAAATAGCTTTGGTTGGAATCTCAAGATTAGAAAAGAAGTTACTTCTCTAGAAATTTTCCTTTTGTATGTGATTCTAATTGTTTTTTAATTTTTTAATTTGTGGATAATTGTTTTAAAATGTTGTGGTGGTTTGTGCAGTACAATAATATGAATCAGTCATAATTATATATATCCCCTCCCTCCCTTCTCACATCTCACCCCTCTAGGTCATCACAGAGCACCAGGCTAGCCTCCCAGTGTTATTTAGCAACTTCCCACTAGTTATCTATTTTACACATGATAGTGTATATATGTTAATGCTGCTTTCTCAGTTGGTCCTACCCCCTCCTTCCCTAATGTTAGTTCTCTACATATTGGTATGTATGATGCTATTATAGTTCCTCTTGTTACTTCAGGATCAATGCTGTAAAGATTTCATCTGTTGGCTTTTTAACAATCATTTCTGTGTTTAAGTTCATTAAAAGAACTGCTTTTGACTATGTTTTCCTTTTTAAAAACTCTAAATCATGCTTGAATGCATGTACTTTATCTGAGTTATTCAGGCATTCTATAATGCCTAGTAATAAGTTTTCAAACACCAACCAGCTATGAAAAACACATATGTAGATTTGAGTGTTTATAAATATGCTAGCTTAGTTTTTAATCTATTTATTTTTTAATTGACGGATAATTGCTTTACAGAATTTTGTTGTTTTTTGTCAAACATCAACAAGAATCAGCCATTTAATGTGACTATCTATAAAACTAAGATAAAATGGCACCATTTCCACAGTTATTATTTGACCATAACGTTACTAGGATTATAGCAAATGAAGTTAAATACAGTGGCCAATTAAAACTATCCTGAACTTAAAAAACCTTCGCTTTGTACACTTAAATTTTTCAGGTTATTTTGCTTTCAGACATATAACATGGCTAATAAAAATAAAAAAGAATCTTACCTATATTAAGTAAATTTAGAATCACCCAGTTTGCATCATTTTGTAGATAAAGTTATTGAAATTCAGAGAGAGACCAAAAGTGATGAGTGACAGAACAGCACTGGAAATTCCTTCTCCCAAAACTAATGAATGAGAACATGTGTGTGTGTGTGTGTGTGTGTGTGTGTGTGTACCTGTGTGTATGTGTACACACTCAGTCACTAAGTCATGTCTGACTCATTGCAACCCCATGGACTGTAGCTCGCTAGGCTCCTCTGTCCATGGGACTTTTTAGGCAAGACTACTGTAGTGGGTTGCCATGAGCAAGGACCTCTGATTTCATATATACTTATCAAAATTAGTAACTGAAACAGTCATAAAAGTAGAATATACCAGTTATGTGTTCCTGTCTTCTCTTAGAGTACAAGGACCTAAATATTGAAACCTTAACTTCTATATAAAGATTTATGCTTTCAGATGCACACTGAATACTGGGACATGTTAATACAAGAGAATCTTAAGCAACAATTTCCCAAAAGAAAAAAAGTATCTTAAGAAATCATGGTTGTGGAGGAATAAGAATATCATGTCAATATAATGAATAATTTTTGAAAAGAGATAAATTTTTTCATTCACTGATAAATAGTGGGATTCACTATATTTGCTGAATATGAAGCATTGCTTTCTGTGCTTTTGAAAGGAGTTATCTAATTACCATTCATTGTTCTAAACACATACAATGAAAGCCAGAATATGAAGCACAATGAAATTTGAAAAAAATTAGAAATTGAAAAATAAAAACTGGTTACAGATTATTGATAATGTATGAAAGACGCTCAGAGTTACTTATGAATATTATAAATTATGTATCAATTTAGCAATTCATAATCTCTCTAAAAGTTACATGTTCTATATTAGGTGAAATAGTAGAACTATGATAACTTAAAATAATTTTAGAAAGTCCAAAATAACCAAACACTGTCAAACTTTTATGTTTATTCACATTTAAAACTGAAAACCTGTACATTTTGGGGGATTTTTTACCTATTTCAAAACACAATATTTTGTTTTTCTCATTCTACTTAGAGACAAAAGACCAAACATAGTTAGAAAAAAAAATATGATTTTTTAACTTTTGGAATACAAAAGCAATTAGGAAAACTGAATATATTTCACTCTTACAAACAGTACTTTAAAAGAAGACCTGAACCAATCTGTTCCAGAGGTACATACTGGGGCATAAGTTAAAATAGAAAAGTTTTTTAATTGAACAACTTACGGGCTTTTAGCAACTTTCTTTGTTGGAGTATGTGAACTTTGGAACTCTTTTTAGAACCACATGGTTTTCATATTCAGTATGCCTGCATGCATATATATGTATAGATAATTGCTATGCCTTGTACCAAGGATATGAACTGTGTAAAATTACTGTAGGAAGTTGTAAATGATGTATGAAATGAGAAATCTTTGCCCACTGGCAGTACATAGATAGAACAGAGATAGTGACGCACAATCTCTTCTCTGTCATTTGTCATAGTGTTCATCTTATAAAAGGCAGAACCTATCAATAAACTTGAGTGTCAAACATGCATGCTAAACAATATATTGTATTTTTCCTTCTTCAGGTCTTACCTCTTTCTTGAAAACCAGTTTACAAAAACCTCTGAGCCCAAAGAAAATGTAAAGAACTTCTATGTTAATGATTTCAATTATCCATCCAAAACATTAAATGTAGAAATTCTAAATCTCACTGTGTGGTTTACCTTTTTTAACCTTATACGCAATGATGTTGAATTTTCAGACTTGCCATCCAAAGTAAACCTTTCTATAAGGACATATAAAGAGGCTATATCTACAATATCTAACATGCAACCATTTAACATGTCAGAGAGCAACACTGATATTTTCATCTTGCCTCCCAGTGCTTGAAAGACAAGATTTCACCCTTCCATTGACTAGAAGAAGCAAACGGAAGAAGCATCTTTCTACGAAATCAGTTTTCATATAAAGTTCTTGTGGCTGACTTCATCTCACTGACGAATCCCCAAATCAAATATTTGACCAAATTGTGGCAGTTAAACTTATACAGATTCAATGCCATCTTGTCAAAAAATATGCTTGTACCAGGAAAATTGAAATTTATTTTAAAAAGACCATTATAAGTTGTCACATACTTTTAGATTACAGAATTTAAATCTAGAAATTAAAATAAACAACAAAGGATCCAAGGCCCCATCTATATATGAATTTAAAACCAACATGATCAAGTAAGTTAAAAAAAACACATGAAAGCATAAGCTAAACTATCTTTCTTGTCTTCAAGGAGTTGACAGCTTACTAATGTAAAGTTCAAAGGATGAGAAGTGTTTTTCCATGACACCTGAATTTTATTTTTTATGAACACAGGAATACAGGAAGAAATTTAAATATTCATGCAATTGCCTCTTCTTCAAATGTTAATGTGTTCCCTCATGTACCATTTATGGTTTCATTTAAAACAAACAAACAAAGAATATGCTTAGGCATTCGACTTTTTTACAGTATGTTATTTGATAATTCTTTCTGAAAATTGTAAAACAAATATTTCCTTACCAAGAGTTCATCTCTTCTTGGAATCACAACTGATTTTTCTTTTGCTTGATGGAGTTAGAAGTAAAATATCTGATTTTATTTCCCATCAGCCGACCTCATAGATGAACGTATTTCATTTTGCATATGAGTCACATAAAAATGATGTTATCATTTTTCGCTGTGAATAAAGTCAAACAGCATAAGACAAAACAGTATCTACATTTGGCTTTTTTTTAAAGTAGAATGTAAATATTGTCTTATTACAACAAACACATAAAGAGTAGAAATTAAATACAAATCTTCAGTCTTAAAAAAAACCTTTCAAATGTTGATCCATTATTTAGATTATATTTAGGACCCATGCATTTCTACCACCACCTTTAAGGTTGATGTACTTATTGTACTAATGTTTCTTTTGTGCTCTCTTTCTCTTCCTTTCATTGCAATTGTCCCATTTTGGTTGATGGGACAATTGTCACTCAGTTGCTACTACCTATTCAGCTCCTTGTCCAAGATTCAGTTCTTATTACTTTAAACTGTTGTTTAGTCAATAAATCATATCCAACTCTTTTGTGACCCCATGGACCACAGCCCGCCAGGCTCCCCTGTCCATGCCATCTTGTAGGCAAAGATACTGGAGCGGGTTGCTATTTCCTTCTCCAGGGGATCTTCCTGACCCAGGGATCGAACCCTTATCTCCTGCACTGGCAGGCAGATTCATGACCACTGAACCACCAGGGAAGCCCTGTTACTCTCATTAGCTTATAAGAAATCTCTGTTTCTCTATTCTCCTTCTTTCCTCTTTTCAAGTATGGATAGATATTGAAACTGTGGAGTCAGCATATTAACAACTGACTGCTGTCCAATTCCTCTCTTGTGACATTTTCATTTTACATGGTTTAGGTGAGCAAAAACACAAAATCTGGAAACACTCAGAGTACCACCTGGATGGACAGTTAAGGAAACAATTGTTCACATCCATCTGTCAGAGCACTATCCCCACCATCCACACAGAGATGCTATCAAGTAGCATCAGTGACCACTTATCTTGTTTCTCAGGACAAAGAAACCATCCCCACTCCACCCACACCCAACTGACAGCACAGCACTGGGGTTAATTTAAATGAGTAAAATAGGAAAAAGTCTGAAGGCAAGAAAAACAGGGCCTCTTCTGATATTGATCAGTTCCTCCAGGTTAAAACAATCAGTAAAATCAGTCCAGTATGATCCTATTTAATCTTAGGTAGGGGTAAGTATTCCAAACTAATTGTAGGAGTTGTATCATTGGATTATGTGTTTTTGTTTTTTTATTTCTCTTCATGTGTATACAATAATGTTGAAATCTGCACAGAACTTTATACAACTTACAACACATCCACGTGGATCTCTGGATCTGCCACCTCTTCTATTAGGAAATACTCAGATGAGCTTCAGTTGACTCAATCCAATTGAAACATTTAAACCCACATGGCGAGGATGAGACTTGAGGATAAGTCAAAATGCCCCATAATTTGATGGCTCAGATGATGTATCTACCTGCAATGCAGGAGATCCAGTTTCGATCCCTGGGTCAGGAAGATCCCCTGGAGAAGGGAATGGCTACCCACTCTAGTATTCCTCCCTGGAGAATTCCATGGACAGAGAAGCCTGGAGGGTTACCGTCTATAGGGTCGCAACAAGTCAGACACAACTGAGTGACTAACACTTCCACTTTTAAAAATTCCATCAACAATATTGCAGTAAAAATTATTCAGGTTACCTTTTGTTAATCAGAAGGACAGAAACTCTCTCAGATCCTTTTCTTGGTTCAAAGTATATTTCTGTTCTCCCACTGCCTACCACCCATTTTTTTCTGGGAGTTGTACTTCCTGCTAATCATTTTTCCTGATAACTCTCTAGAAAGATTTACTCAGTTAATCTCTAAATTTGACACCAGAGTTAATTTGCATCAAAGGAGCTACATTTGTTAAAGGTAAAAAGACTACTTAATTTAACCAGTTTTACTGTAAGCATGAAGTTGCTGCTTATTTACTCAAGCCAGACATCCTTTGCAGCTAGCCTTCTTCTGTGGGTAGAACTCTTTTTCCACATTCCAATAACTCCTGGCTCCCCTTGTTCTTTTTGGGCTCAGTAACGGCTCCCTGCTCTTCGGTTTCTGTTAGTCCTGTTCATTTGTAAATAAATTCTTCAGTCAGACTCATCAATTGTCTCATTGAATGTGCTATCTTATTTTCTGATAGATCAAATCTCCAACTGTGTGCCAGAATTCAGTCTTTTCTATATACTGTTTTGTTGAACCTTATGTTGATAACATAACCCATATTTTATACATAAAGAAATAAAGACTCAGAATGTTTAATACACTTTCCATGCACTCAACTAATACATAAGATAGCCAAAAATTAAATCATAGTCTCTCACTCAAAGTCTAGTATTCTTTCCCCTGCTGTTCAGTTTTCTTCTCCTCCCTCCTTAACGGCGTGCCCTTGGTAACATCCACCAGGGGTTATCCACTGAGGGCCTTCAGAGCACTGTGATGTATTGAAACTGTATCCAGCTAAGTTCATAGGCATACAGAAACAACCTGTGTGTGCCTGACTAATAGTCATTTTGGCCAACAATAACTACTGAGCATTAGTAAAGGGTCAAATTTTTCACTATTACTATCAACCCTGAATCTAAGGACTGCCTCCGTATGGGTATTTGAAAGCGTTAAAATTAGAATTATTTTTGCCTCTCCTGATGACACCACCCTTATGGCAGAAAGTGAAGAGGTACTAAAAAGCCTCTTGATGAAAGTGAAGGAGGAGAGTGAAAAAGTTGGTGTAAAGCTCAACATTCAGAAAACTAAGATCATGGCATCTGGTCCCATCACTTCAAGGGAAATGGATGAGGAAACAGTGGAAACAGTGTCAGACTTTATTTTTTGGGTTCCAAAATCACTGCAGATGGTGATTGCAGCCATAAAATTAAAAGATGCTTACTCCTTGGAAGGAAAGTTATGACCAACTTGGATAGCATATTTAAAAGCAGAGACATTACTTTGTCAACAAAAGTCCGTCTAGTCAAGGCTATGGTTTTTCCAGTGGTCATGTGCGGATGTGAGAGTTGGACTGTGAAGAAAGCTGAGTGCCAAAGAATTGATGCTTTTGAACTGTCGTGTCGGAGAAGACTCTTGAGAGTCCCTTGGGCTGCAAGGATATCCAACGAGTCCATCCTAAAGGAGATCAGTCCTGGGTGTTCATTGGAAGGACTGATGCTGAAGCTGAAACTCCAATACTTTGGCCACCTCATGCAAGGAGTTGACTCATTGGAAAAGACCCTGATGCTGGGAGGGATTGGGGGCAGGAGGAGAAGGGGACGATAGAGGATGAGATGGCTGGATGGCATCACCGACTTGATGGACATGAGTCTGAGTAAACTCCAGGAGTTGGTGATGGACAGGGAGGCCTGTCGTGCTGCGGTTCATGGGGTCGCAAAGAGTCGGACATGACTGAGCGACTGAACTGAACTGAACTGAACTGACAACACATTAAACAAAAAGGATGGCAAATGGATAGACAGACAACACAAGATAAGATAGCAGACTATTGACAGATCGGGGGTGGGGCGGGGGGGGATGGTGGTTAAGAGACTTAGATCTAGGTGTTGACCATGGAGAGAACAGCCAGTTTATTCACAGCTCAGTGAATTGGTCAGTTGGCGATGCCAGCAGGTGGAATCTAATAAGGGAATGCAGATTCTAGAGTTCCATGGTGCTGTAGGAGTCAACTGGGAAGTGGTCTATGCTCAACAAAACTGCAAGTTCTTAGAGATATGGGGGAAAAAATAGTACTAGTAAAAATCAGGTGATAATCCAGAATAATACATACTCTTTAGATTTGTTTGGGAGCGTAATTAAAATGGCTCAGACAGTGAAGAAATCTGTCTGCAAGGCAGGAGACCTGGATCCCACCTCTGGGTTGGGAAGACCCCTAGAGAAGCGAATGGCAACCCACTCCAGTATTCTTGCCTGGAGAATTCCATGAACAGAGGTGTCTGGTGGGCTACAGTCCATGGGGTCGAAAGAGTCGGACATGACTGAGCGACTAACACTTTCACTTTCTTCATATAATATATGCAACTTGGTGCAAAGTATATGGGTGGCATAATGAAAGATAAGGGGAAAGATGCTAATAACTATGGATCTGATAAGATGGTCTCAAAAGGTGGGGTGGACCTAAGATATAGGCCAGTGAATAGCAGAGATCTTAACAGGAATTAAAAAAAAAAACACCTGGAAATCAGGCATGAACTAGTATCATGGCTCAAATACAAGCACCTAGCCTACAAACACTTGTGTTCCTACAAAACTGCAACAGAAAAAAGACATGTGCTGACAACCCTCCCCAGACCTCTCTCTACAGGCACTCTGCTTTCCTCTGATAGTCAAACGTCTAAACTTATGACACAGATTAGACTTGTTTTTCTTCCACAACTGACCTGCGATCCGGAATTACTGTTCCTTTTTTTATCAAAACCCTTATTTTGAAATTTTAGGTGTTAGAAAATCTAGGTCATAATTGTTCATGAGATAAGGACTTTAATGTTTTCTCCTCAAGATGTTTGTTAATCTAAGTAATCTTTAATTGGTTAAGTATTTTAATGTTTTCAGGAAGTACTCCCATGAGTTGTGGAACATGCATTGGTAACTATTAACAACACAAAGAAGATAAAGCTCCTTCTATTTGTAGAGGACAACTGCTTCCTAGAAACTTTTAAGGAAAAAGGCAAAGATAACAGAAGTTTGAAGATTGTGCTTCCATTCATGCTTCTGTAGGAATTATTAGTCTCTCATGTCAGAAGCAGTCAGAAAATTCAGTTGAGTTCAGATAAACTATTGTTTCTAATTATTTAAGTTATTTAATTTTGCAAATTAATTTGTACATTTAATAGAATTCTCTATCTTAAATAACCTCAAATAGATCTTTTTCTTAGAACATGACAGAAATTGATAGCAAGATTTAATCTAGAAAAGAGGCAAGAATATTTTAAAATGTAAGAAAAAGGGAGTAAGTATATACAAACATATAAATTATTACAATTCATCAGGATTAAAGCAAGGTTTAAAATACCTTTTTTTAATGTTAAAAAGATTAAATCAAGACTAATTAAAATACAATTCCATTTGAGATAGGTGTACAAACTTCTATACAATGTAGAAACTAAAAAAATTAATACTAACATACATGTTCATGTACATATATGAACATATATCTATATATTTATATGTTTGTGAATATAAATATACACATATATAATTATAGGAAGTGTCATTAAATATGTAAATAGGGGTGCTGGGATCATTTATTAGCATTCAGAAAAAAATGTAGGCCAATACAACAAACAATATTCTATAAATGCTAACTTAAAATATTCAGCTAAAAACTACAGGAAATTAGCCAAGCAATTACAAAACTACCAAACATAATTTAATATTTATAAAACTCTGGAGGGCCAAAATTTTTTAATGTGATATTATAAATAAAATCACAATGGATTATATTAACAAATTTGACCATTTAAAACTGCTGAAGAGTAATAATTTAAAATTTTTTTAAATGCAGAGAACAGGGAATATTTATAGCTAATGTTAATATAAAACATCCTTATAAAGGGAAAAAATAAGAAATATAGACAAAGAACATTGTATGCAATTCAGACAAAAGCAAATATCTTTTAAAAATTAAAAACTAGAGCAAAATAATCATGATCTATTCTAACCAAAGAAATTCAAACTAAAATAGCAGTGAGATATTTTTACTTATTAAAGCAGGGGATTTTAAAAAATTTTATTTTGACTTAATGTTAGTATTATTCACATTCTTGGTGCCTTTTTAAGTTGATAAAAATCAACCAGAAAAAAACTAGATATACCTTTCAAAACTTTAAATTATTTACTTTTAATTGAAAATAAATCACTTGAAACTTTAAGCATATGGGTGTTCTCTGATTCTAAAAAAATACATAGTCTTTAGAGAAAAACTTTAAAAAAGCAAAGAATAAAAGGAAAAAGCATTAGCAATTACCTATAACCCCACATACAAAATTAACCATAATAATCATTTGATAAAATTTCCTTGAGTTTCATACATATACAAAGTTGAGCTCTTAATATATCTATGTGTACATGTAATTCAGGTTTTGCTTTGCTTTTTCATTTTAGAATTATTAAAGACTGTTGGCAAGAATCATTTTAATATTGCATAATCCTCTATTGTACTTCCATGAAAAACAGTAAGTGGAGTGATTTTGCCATTCCCTTCTCCAGGGGATCTTCCTGACCCAGGGATTAAACCCAGGTCTTCCTCATTGCAGGCAGATGCTTTAGCACCTGAGCTACCAGGGAAGCCCAAAGTGAAAGTCACTTAGTCAAGTCCTACTCTTTGCAAATTCCCCAGGCTAGGATACTGGAGTGAGTAGCCTTTCCCTTCTCCAGGGGATCTTCTCAACCCAGGAATCAAACCAGGGTCTCCTGAATTGCAGGCAGATTCTTTACCAACTGAGCTAGCAGGGAAGCCCTAATACTTCCATCCCATATATCTCCAGGCCAAGTCTTATTTCCTTATGTCTTTATTATAGGACATTGAGGCAGTCTTCAGGATTCAAAACAATAATGCTGTCTATAACAGCAAAAGTTCAGAATCCATCGAAACTTTAATAATATGAAGAGTTAGAATACATCTAGCCATAAAAGTAATAACAATTCTAGAATAGGATGGAAATATGCTTCTGATACAATGTCTATTTATCTACTTGCAATGCTGAGTTTAGCCCTGCTAAGAAACTGCCTGCTACATTCCATTGGTCCAGAATTAAATGTTCATCTCACTCTATTTAATAGGTAGAAATTCCAGTCTTGTTCATGCTCTGTATCTCTAGTTCTACAGTGCCTCTTCTTCAAGCACATTGTGGACACCCAAGATATATTAGTTATATGATTGAGTAAATTGCTAATGAAAATACTAGAGAGAGTAAAAAAGCTTTGCTCACATTCTTTATCTCTTTTTCTTCCAGTTAGTTGTTTTCCTTTCTCTTATTGGCATTTAGGCATTCTTTAATCCTGGGCTTTTTAGTTTGTGTATGTGTATGTGGTCAGTCTCCCAGTCATGTCTGATTCTTTGAGACCTTATGGACTGCAGCCCACCAGGCTCCTCTGTCCATGGGATTCTCCAGGCAAGAATACTGGAGTGGGTTGCCATCTCCTGCTCCAGGGGATCTTCCTGACCCAGGGATTGAACCCACATCTCTAGCATCTCCTGCATTGCAGGCAGATTCTCTTAATCTTTGGCTTTTTGGTTAAGAACAAATGATTGGTAAAAGATTTGGAAAATACACTACCTTCATTCCATCATGAGGTTATATTTACAGAGCGACCATCTGGGGAGGAAGTCCGCCTTATAGATGTATTACTGTTTGATTCCCACTTGTCCTGGCTTACAGAATATAAGTGTTAAGCTCAAGAACAAGATTTCCATCTGATGATACCTGTAATAACAGATGGCATTCAGACAAGCTTTTAACGTTAATACCAAATTAGAATGGAAAATTTGGACTTCCTTGATGGCTCAGATGGTAAAGAATCCTCCTACACTGCGAGAGACCTGGGTTCAATCCCTGGGTTGGGAAGATCCCCTGGGGGAGGCCATGGCAATCCACTCCAGCATACTCGACTGGAGACGCCCATGGACAGAGGAGCCTGGCAGGTCCATGAGGTCGCAGAGAGTCAGACACGACTGAGTGACTAAGCATAGCACAGCACAGAATGGAAAATAATGCCTAATATCTTTCTTGGAAAGAGAAAATTTACCAAACACAGCTTCTAGACTCTGAAAATTTGACTTAATTCCAGCAATCTAATACAAGAAATGTTTTTGTCTCTAGCAGTTAGAAAAATCCTAAGCCATCTAATTCATCCATGAATGAAATATGGTTGAACATTTAGGAATGCTCCATCTCTGTCCTTTTGTCTGTTTTGTCTAAGTGTCCAGCAAGATGGCTATCCTGCACTTGATGAAGCTACACTTTTGCTGCCCAAATCGTTCTGAACATCCTGGTTTATTTGGACAGTGCATACAGTCTGACACAGCATCGCCACTTTGCTTGTAACTGTCAACAGAAAGGGCGCCTTTTGGTCACACACGAGGGCACAAGTCACCCAAGTCAAAGGAAAAGGGAGAGATGGGATATTTGTTATTCCTGTCAGTGATAAAGGAATAGAGCTTTACCATTCTTTCTCCAAAAAAAAAAAAAAAATTATGTATGGCACTGCCTAGCAGATTTTGAAAAAAGCAGAAAACTTAAAAATGAAGGAACGTGGAAAACTTATCATAAATATCACTACTTCTGCTGAAGAAATTTTGCTATTTATAACACCTTCACAGTTTACATGACTGTGTTACATAGCCTTGTCTGCCCATTTATGTATACATGTAATTTCCCTTCAGGGAAATAGATTCTTCACTTAAGGGTGAGAGAAGAAAACATTATTTCTTTTCCTACAAACAAGGCAATGAAAGCTGAAATAAAACAATAATTTTTCAAAATTTTGTTTTCTTAGTTCATGAACACATAGGCACCCACATGCATGCATACATACACAATAGTGACAGATATACAGCTTCAGAACATTGGAAAAAACATGGCATTCTTGGTAGCCCACAATATACATCACATTCTAACTTTATGCTCTTAAATTAGTCTCATGGAATTAATATTTAACTGAATGGTCTTACATCATAATTTTTGTCATTAAATATACCATTGAGCTACAAGATTTTTAAATATACAGTATCTCATTCACCATTGTAGCCACATCCCAGTTCAAAAATCTGAACCTGATGTCACCTATGAAAGAAAAATTTAGTTAATTTAAAATTTTGTTTATAGTTTATTTCTACCACATATGAAACCAAATTATTCAAGTTTCATGTTTTGAAGTCAACAAGTTTACAGAATCATAATATTTTGAATTACATCTCTGTTTTTAAAGATTTTCCTCTTGATTTGGACTCTGCTTTGATTCTTAAGAGAATCCTCGGAAGAAAACAGTTTTTGATTTGAAAGATCACTCCTTAGTATGACATACTAAAAATAGAACTTTTCAAATAGAAAATCTATATATACTTAAAGCCATCAAAACCTCCTACAAATTAATAGCGACACGTAAAGTTTACTGAGTACTTACACAATGTCAGACTCTGTGCTATTCCACAGAATATTTAAAAGCCATTTCTTAAGGGATCCCTCCCTGTTACTATAATACCCACTTTATAGAAAAGGCAAACTTGGTCTGAAGAGATTAATAACTGATCTAGGATCACAACACCATATTAACTAGAGTTAGAGTTCTAACTCTCTTTTCACTGACTCCAATGTTTCCACTCTAATGTACTTTGCTCTATTGTTTGCTGAATAATAATTGTGAACCTCTGACATTTTCTGTTTCCATCATTAGAGGTGCTAGAACACTGTATTTGCTTAGATCCCCATTTTCATGGCAGCCTAAGGGTGGAAAAACAAAGTAATCTTTAATGTAACAAACCTGAATAACCAATGTTGAGATCAGTCCTTTTAAATCAAATTTTGATCAAAGCAAATATGCATTTTCTTGTTTAACACTTACTGAGCACCTACTATTGGCAAAGCATTCTCTCTATATATAAACACTACAATTTTTAAAGAAGTAAACTATTCATATTGCTTCAGCAGAGTATACACCTGTAATGGGTATCGCCGATTTTCACATCAGCTGCAACTCTTATGAGTAAAGAAAACAAGTAATTTTTAGCGAATGTCTTTTTGAACAAAAACGAATGCAGCAGAACTAATAAAAGCAACCACTGATGACAACATAGAAAGTTAAGCACAAAATCCTGTCTATCTAAGGAGTAAAAGCTAATAAATTCCCCCACTGAACCATAGATTTATACTTGATCTTATATAATACAATGTAAATGCAACAACCACAATCAAGAGAATACAGTCGTGGAAAGCAGAGCACCATCCACAACTCCTGATAATGTCGCAGAAACATGTAATTCAAACCAGATCCTTTTTACATGGAATACTTGGATTTTACTAAATTTGTACATCTTCTACAAACTCATCAGTAAATTCATACCACTGAGCACGGCTGGGATCTGGATGCCGAATCACTGGAGAAGCCTCAGAGATTAAAACTGCCACATTGAACAGTCTGTTATCTGTATCCTGGGATGTGTATCTAACTCTGATGTGTTTACCCTGCTTCAGAACAAAATAGTCAGACAAAGTCAGCAGACTTTGGCAAAGGATGCTTTTTCCTTATTTCTTAGCGAGGAGAAAGAAAAGAAAGAAGAGCTGTTTCTCCTCCAGTGATACAGACTATATTTTTACTCAGTTTGATTAAAAAAAAAAAAAAGACCAGTTTTTACTAAGGGACTTCTAGAGAAGCATCATGATAGGGTTCTAAGGGGACACTGAACCTCATCTCTAGTACTTTTGTGCTCCATCAGTTTGGCCAAGTGACTCCAACCGTCTGCTCCAATTTCTTTCATCTACGAAGTGGGGATAATAACTATGTCTACCTCAGTGAGGACCTGAGTGGATCAAAGTGACAATGTAAGTGAAGCCCTTATCATACAATGCACACTCAATTGAGATTCACTTAGCTTCCCAACTGTCAGCAATGACGAAAATGGTGGCCAAGAGTCTCACTGTACCTGTTTGCTAAAAGAATTCCTCAGTCCTTCCGTCCTGACCCCTCCCCCACCACTGTCCCCTAGCAAGCGTGCTGTTCTATTCCATGTGGAACATTCCAGCTGAGCCGGTTCTCTGTGATCTTCCAAAGAGAGAATAAGGCTAACCCCCAAAAAGGTATCCTGATGCCTTTTGTGGACATCATGCTAGGTGAAGTAACGTGGTCACAGAAAGACAAATATCGCATGATTCCACTTAGGTGAGAGATCTACATGGTCCGATTAATAAAAACAGAATAAAATGGTTGCAGAGGCTTCAGGAACATGGACATGAGGAGTTGGGTAAAAAGTTTCAGTTATGCAAGATTAAAAAAATCTAGAAATTGGCTGCAAAATATTGTGCCTACAGTTGAATACTGGACACTTAAAAAATTTGATAAGAGGGTACATCTCATGTTATGTGTTTTTTTTTAACCATAAAAAAATTGGTATCCTGAGATGCTGAGCTATGCTAAAGAGGCTAGTCTTCCTATATATTTCATTCATTTTTACTAAATCCCTAAGAAAGGAGACCCAAAAGATACGTTCAAAACTTACATTACAGTTAGACGTTATCTGACACTTGGAGCCAGATTCTCCCAGTCTGTCAGCTGCTGTCTGTTAGAGAAATTTTATGCCTGGAAGCAGTTGGGACACACAATAATTCATAAGTGTGACTTCCAGGAACACCCACTTCACACAATACCAGCATTAAGCATCCAAACTCCTCAAGCTGTAAAATACAAGGATAATGGCACCAATAGAATGAGGATTTTAAAGGGGCTGTGATTTCAAAGATTTCAAAGCTGTGTTATTTAATCGCACAACCCTCTTGTCTTTTCCCAAATATTAATTTCTCAGATTAAGTAGGAGCATCTAAATTGGTATCATGGGATCTGAGAAAAGAATTTGTGCTTCTCCTAAATATAAATAGTAACACTGTGGACTATTATAAAAATAAAAAGGGGTGGCAAGGAAGGAATAACATTCTCAGGAATTGCAAATGCATAGCAGAATGATTACAACTTTGTGTCATGCATTCTGTCATTTCTAATCACACACAGATAAGACTTCCCATATGAAAAAAAAAATCGATGAGCATATAAGCTCACAATTTCAGTCCTGAATTTAGTCAGTGAGTACTTTCACTGGCCTCACAAAATAAGAGAGAAACAGCCACATTCTTCAAACCATGTTGATTAAACACTTAAAATAGGAAGGAGTCAGGGAGTTATGGATTTTAAGTGGACCAATTCAAGCCCTTTCTTTTCAGGCTATTTCTTTATCCTGAATGAAAACGTAAATGTGAAAAAACAAAAGCCTTAAAGATTTTGAATCTCTTAACTAAGCAGACATACTGTGAAATTTTTCAGAATTCTTCATAATACTGGCCTTTTTATTTTTAGCTATTCTGGAGTGTGTTTCTTTAACTGACATGATTTTTACTGGATATCAACTTTGAAGGTATTTAAGAAATAGAAATAGATAAATGAAAATATTTTTTAACCTCAAGATCTAAGAGAAAATTCTTACAAATACAGTATCAGCATTCTTGATGATGTTTTAAAATAGATATGTACATTTAGGGACCTATCAAGCACTTAAAAAAAGATGACTTCTCAAGGCAATTTGCAAACCTTGGTTTCATCGAGATATATGTCAGTATAAATCAGGAACCTTCAGTTCACCGTTTTCCTAAACAAGTATGCCATAATCTTTGCTAGCTCTGTTTCCGTGAGACCATCATAAATCTACCACACTGCACTGTCTGCTCAGACCACAGTCACAGATTCAAACACTTGAGCAAAGTGAACTCTTCGGAGAGTCTATATCAGAGTTCGTAATCTCCCTCACCTGTCGTGCATGTTTCATTTGTAACAAAGTCTTCCTAGAAATGTACCCATCGTGCTTCAAATCTATCCATTATTATCATACTCTATGGAAAACTACCTTTTTTCTCTCAGCCTAGCAACACGAAATAGGAATGGACACTCCTTTTTAATGTCTGTACATAAATGGTTTGCATACAATGTCTACTAAATTAGCCAGGCTGGACTTTGGTGGATTGAACGCAAACAGAGACTCGATTGGTATAAAACATTTTTCTCAGTTTGTCACTGCTAATGTTTAATGTGCTTTGATCTAAAACTGCTAATATTAACCAAGAGGAAGGGACAACTAAGATCCATTATTTTAGATTTATTTCTAATACTGAAGGTGTCTACTAAAAAAAAAAGTAAAATAAAAAAATGAAATGATTTAATTTTCAGTTTTCAAACTTAAAATGGTATATTAAAGTCAGAAAAAAATGTTTAAACCTTTCCCTTTCTGGAATTACAGTTTATAGTTATGTATTTATTGAATGCATTCATAGGCTCCCTTAGGATGTGAAATGTATGGAAATATATGTGCATTACTAAAGAAAGAACTAAATTTATTCTTTCCCCACATCATGCTCTTCTTTGCAGTGGAGGTTTTTAATTCAATACAGAGCTAGAATGAGATGGAGCCAATTTCCTGGTCTATATGTGTGACAAATGCTAAAAGTGGCACAAGATTAACAAATTAGTTGAAGTATAGATCTTAAAAGATTTTTTTTTCTGTGTGTCTAAATCAAAATTCATACTTTATTTGAAACGAAGCCTTCTTTAGAATTCAAGAATGACCAAAGATGTTTTATTTCTCTGTATTTAAGATGAAAAGAGAGGATGTATGACAACATGCTAGCAATTTTTAAAGCAAATTGTATTTGTGGGAAAGCTTACAAAGATTATATATTTGGAGTATAAAATCATTTTCATTGAAACATTAACTCCAATGTATGATTTAGCAAAATAAAAATAAAAATTATTTTCAAAATAAATAGTTATTCCTAAAATAAAAGCATAAAATGAATTACAGGGGTAAAATTTATTTATTTCTCTATTTTGGGGTAAAAATAATGTTTAATATATTAGGTCCCAGATAAATACATTTACTTTTCTAGTAGCATTTCTTGTTTTTTGATGTTAAATGAAAACTATCAAAGCTTAGCTATTTCACCTAACTTCAGAATCATGTACTTGATATTTATCTAACACCAAACAATAAAATCATCTGTGACAATAAAAGCATGGAACAGTTGTGGAATTGTTTAATTTAGGAGAAAATAGCTATGTTTGATAATCACATGTGCATGAATGGATTTCTCCTCTTTGTCAAGAAAGTTATATTTTGCAAATGGCCTTTTGTTTTTCTGAAAGGAATCAACTTATTACGTGAAAGGGATTTTTAAAAGGTATTCTGAAATATGTGTTTTGGATTGAGCTCACTCACTGAGGTTGAAAGCCTTGTCACACAGTCCACCTGTTTTGCTTGGGCTTAAATTATATAAAAAATACAGCATCTTAAAGCAAGCACAGTCTTACTTCTTGTACCCAAACATGATAACATGCTTAAAATTCAAGAAGAGTTCTATGCAGGTTGTATGTCTCAGTCACCCAATCTCCTTTCACATATCTGTTCATGTTGACAGACTATGTCATAATATCTCAGCAGAAAGATCAGCACAGAAGAACACAATTTCATCACCTGACAGCAAGAGGAAAACTGATTTTCAGTATTAAATTAGTAAAAATATACCATTACCTCACTTCCAATAAGTCTACTACCTTTAAAAAAAGAAGGTATCTGCTATAATTAGAAATGTATGCAAAAGCTATTAGGTTCATTTATTTCTTTGGTATCACCCTTTGACTGACAGCCTATTTTCATTTTTATCTTTTATAAGTTATTTTATTTGCTATATCTTGGGAACAACTTAGAGAATCAAAAAAATACTATTTATTCCTGAGACATGTAGTATTACATATGTAAAAATATATATCTGCCAAATGTTTGGAGGACACTTTATCCAAGACTAATCAGGAGCAGAAGCCTACTGACCATTGAAATGGAAATGGGTATTTTAGCTTCTGAGAAAAGTTAGGTATCTTTTTCATAGAATGTCTCCCTCTGTTTGGATTTCAAGAGAAATTTAGCAATACCTGTAATAAATAATGTCTTTTGCAGCCCTGGGCATCATCTGCCACTTAGGCTTTTAATTTTGCCCCTGTTTGAACACACTACAACATATGCACTTCTCTTTTGTCTATTATCCTAGAGTTGTGCTATTCCCAAATATTGACATCATCTACTTTTATCAGCATTAACTGCTCTGAAGCTTCCCAGGCTCATGCTCGGCTCTATTTCTTCCTATTGATTATCTTCCTCACTCCAGCAGGTAGCTAGCCAGCGAGGCTGTCCTGAGAAATAGCTTCCAATGACTTTATACGCACAATTTACACGGAATTGTTTAAAGAAGATATTAGCCTCAATACAAATCAGTGAACCTCATTTAGTCAATACTGCACAATTCCGCTGTTGGCACCCTGTCACATGTTCGACTTTACAGTCAGCTGCTGCACCCAATCTCCACATTAGCCATAGTATTTAGTTTCATATTAAAATGAAGACGGAGCTTTCTTTTTTTTTTTTCACTTTTGCTTTTCTTTTTGAAATCTTTTCAGTATATGTTTTACATCACCTCACCGGGCCATGTGATAGTAATATATTTTGAAATATAAAAACCTGAGATTAAATGTTTGATTTTTGACAGTGTTCTTAAATATAATAAATTCAAAAGGAAATACTGTTAAGTTAAAATGGAGTGTTTTTCATTAAGTCCAATCAAATGGTAGACAACAAAGGATCTTTTATTTGAGAATATGAAGTGAAAATGAAAACCAGAAAAACCTTACTAAGAAAAGGTCCAGCTAAATTATATTGGAAAGAGGTCTCCAGATTGAGCTTGGGTGTTTCTTTTGCTAAAAGTGAATTAAACTAAGATATGTTATGAAGAAATATTTTACAAAGAAGCAAAACTTAATGCTTTGTGGAGATGAAAATAAGGTCTAAGGACGGTTGACTTTGAAAATAATTCGAAAGAAAGATCACATATGAAAAAAATTGCCACAGCATCTGATCTTTTCTTATAATCATAACAGGGAAATGTTTGGGGGAAACTAACGCTGCCATGGCAATGCTGTAAAATTCTAGAAGGGGTGTTTACATTTCAGAATTACCCCTCCTTAAACTACTGGTTTATGATAGCTAATGAGATGATATCCAAATGTTGAAAACGGGAAAATTTAAATGAAAATCTAAATGTGAAATATAATATAATGAAATAACTAAGCAACATAATACTACTCTGAATGTTTGTGCAAATATTGCAAAATGAACTGCAATACATTAAAATTCTTTAGTGCCTGTGTAATACATAAGTGAAGGTTTACATATAAAAGTTATAGCTATCAAAAAAGGGATCTTTGTATCATAGTATCCTAAATTTTTACTTGAAAACATCACTAACATCGTGGGGTGTGTTCTGAAAAGTTGTCATTAAATCTATTTGCATACCTCTTTGTAAATTGAAGTTCAAGGTAAGAATAGAACAGGCTGATCAAAACAGTCTATTTGTTATCAAATGCATCCTTTTGCTTTACTGTTATCAAATGCATCCAAAAGCTTTACTTCAGCTGAATGACAGGAAGCTTTGGAGAATACAAATGGTAGAGAAAACAATAATTTCAGTTTTAGAGATTTTAAAGGACTGAATATCTTTTATGTAAGGAAAGAGTTGAACAGAATGACAATTTTAAATGAGTTAGTTATCATAATAGTATTTTGAAAATTAATATGGGAAAGAAATTAAAACCGTATAACAAATTATGGTAAATATTTCTAAATTTTCCCACTTTCACTGTAAAATGTTAAAGGTGATTTTTGTATGACCTTTGCTTTCATTTCTTTTCTCTTTAAATATCACTGGTAGGGAACTGGTGCCCTGAAACCCAGGTAGAGAAGACACATTAAAAGATGGTCAGTCTATCCTGACTGTACATCTTCTCACACATTTATTGCAAACTGACAGTCATATAACAGCTTTTCTTTTTCATCACAAAGATTCAACAAAGAACAATTCCAATATCAGGGGGAAATCATACCCCAGGAAAAAGAAAGATGCCATAACTGCATATTCAGGCTGCATAAATACAAGTGTGGCAGGATAATTGTAATATTTGTGTGACAGCGTTTTACAAATTAAAGAAGTCCATAATCTAAATTTGAGAGTATTTTGGTGTAATTATACATAAGTATGGAGGCATCCTGTATTACATGCAATACACAAATATAAATTTCAGTTCCAAATGAAATGCACAAACATCATTAGTCTTTCTTTAGTTTAAAATATTCTTTGATGAATATGTATTTATGCATTAAATGTATCGCTACAAACTAAATTATGAGATTCATGCTAGTCTGCATATCATGATATTCTAATATTAAATAAAATTGTATATTCTATGTATTCACTTAAACACAAGAACATTCTCAATGACACAAACGTAAGCACAATATGCACAAATTGACATGTTTTTAAACAAATAGCAGCAAAATAGTCAGACAAACATTTCAAGTAAATAAAGATGCTGATTTAAAAAAAAAAACCTTTCTAAATTAACTATAATGCTTTAAATGTAAGTGAATACTGTGTTTCAAATTATGTTAAAACAAAATTCTCAATGATTCTCCATAGTAACTTTCTAAAGAAGTTAATTTTTAAGTAGTTTTGATTAAATTTCCAAAATATGAAGGAAAACTATTTTTATTTCTGTCTGTTAAGACCTATGTAGTGAGGAAAACATGATTCCAGATCTAAAATTCTTATAAATCATATTAAAGATAAATGTTTAAGATCTATAGTGGCCACCTGTATAGTTTACTAAGATGATGGCAAAAATCATGCATGTCATTTCACTGAATTATTTTTAGTTGCTATAAGTGCTATATTTAGTCCATTTATTTCAAATAAATATTTTTTCCATAAATATTCTTACTAGTATAACCTAGTCACAAATAATATTTTTCCATCAATATTTTTACTAGTATAACCTACTCACAAAGAATATTTTATACTGAAAATTAACTTAAAAAAAATAATACTGCATCCTATGCGATACTCCCCTTTCCAAAAGTATAAATTTATCCAAACTAAGCACACAAACACACAACACATTCACACACACACATTTTGCCAGGAGAAATTGTTTTTATCATTAAAGTAAACTGAAAATGTAGCCATTAAAGTGATTATTACATTGTCATGTATGAAATTATTTAGCTGTTAAATATATAATCATTTTGTTTAAATAATTTTACATCGTTAACAACATATTGGTAAGTACTGTCAATAATTTTTATAAACTGTAAATATTTTAAAATATCAACTAACACATGTATCTATTCAAATTCTAAGATAACTTCATTTACCTAAGAATGTAAAATCAAACTAAATAGCTAATTGAGATATTTCATAATCTCTTAATTTCATAGAAAAATATGTATTAACAATGTACACTATTTAAGGAAATTAATATTAGCCTTCTTGTACACAGAAAGTACATTTGTGCATCTATTGTCATCTGTGTAAATACAGAGATATCATTATATGTATATATATATATATTGTCAATTGATGTATTTTGTGTAGAGAAGTAAAGCATTCTCATAATCTAAATTAAAGCAATAAAGGGGTGTAGGTATGTTTGTAGAAACAGAGGAAAAGAATTGGTAGCTTTACAAAGAGTTATTAAAGTAGAATGTTAACATGCTTGAAAATGAGTATGAAAGCATTATACTATATACAAAAATCTCATTGATAATTTTTCTTCTCTCTCTCTTTTTCTGTATGTGTGTGTGTGTTTGGCTGCTAACAAGGAAATGAATATTTGAGATGAAGGGAAAAGATAACTCTATAGAAATTTCAAATAGGGCATTTTGGTTAAAATTACTAAATTAAAATTTAAATTCAATTGGGTTTTCTTTCCTGAAACAGAAAATGAAGAGCTCATAAGATAGGCATGAGAATCACATCATATTTTGAAATATTTCTATTATAATTTTCCCATATATATGTTTGTATCACTGACATACTATAATATTATAAGATAGTCTAATGGGATGTATAAAAATAGCATGAAATAAACCTGAAAAGGTCATCTTTGTAGCATAAAAATCAAGACTTCAAGGAAAGAGAAAGTTTCTTATCATTTGATTCAGCTATAACTATTTTAAACCTCCTAGTTTAAGGAGCTTTATGTATATCTACTTGTTGGTTTTTCAAATTTGTCATTGTTTCAATATTTTAGGGCCAAAAGAAAATAATACGGCAGGATAAAGGAAAATTTACATAGTCACCTAATGGTTACTATCTTGGCCACTTTAATATTATGCATTCAGATAGTTATAATCCAAGTAATTCCAATGCTACAGCATCCAGGTGATGCAAGTAAATGCCTTCAACAGAGAAGCGCCCCCTCATAGCAGGTATCATTCACTAGTACCTGACTATGTAGATTCCTCAGGCTTTTAGTCTTACAACACATTTCTATATAAAAAGAACCCACTTTAACTAGAAGGGTAGCAATGATCTTAGTCCTGAAGTTGACAAAAAGCAGTAGACAAAAATTTATCTGTAATTCTCAAGTGGACATGTCCATTTCCTAATTCCTAGACAATTAAGGAGGATAAAACTATATATACCCTGATCACCTTCCTTTCAAGATGATTAAACTCATGAGATGGTGGAATCAAAGCAAGTTATAGAGGTGGGGGAGAATATAAGGGAATGGAGGGAGAAAAACCTTTTTCTTGGCTCCATAAAAGGTTGAGGGCCTAATTATTTTTAAGTATAATCCAACCAACCTCTTCTCACGCTTAGCTTCACTGAGTGACACTATTTGTGATGCCCAGTGTGCTGAAACTGAGCAGGTTGCTGTCAGTTTAAAAATGACTATAATAAAAGTGACCATGAAGATGGATCTTGTGATTTTGCGTTTCTAATCAGTCATCTGTGAAGAACACTTTTGCTTTGATTCAGCATACTGGTGACAGCCATGATTGATAGTGCATGAGGATGAAAAAAGGTTATTAACTGTCTTCCTATTAAGCTCAATGTTTTACCCCTCTAGGTGCATCTCATAGTTTAAGTTAAAGTACTTACTCAGGTAAGGTCAAGAATGAACTCTATGGAGATGGTATCCATTCTGCTAAAAACGAGCAAGGCAGCCTTGCATTGACTTTTTTTTTTTAATTTAGCACTTAAACTGCATTTAATTCCACCATTTTATTCATTAGTTAAAAAGACAAATTCTCCCTTTCCAGCAGCATCCACAGTGAAAACACTAAATGTACAGAAAATAGTTTTAATTGTAAAGATTTGAACATAGAGCTGACTAGCAACATGTGTGTGGCATGTCCATAAATCTATATTTAAACAGATGGTCATATGCTAAATAGTCTGAGGGTATGTTTGAGGGTAGACACTAAATTCATTTATGATGACAAAATAAATATCTCTCCAGTATATGCAAAAAATTGTTTAATTGTAAATAATTTATAAGTGGCAGAGGAAAAAATAATAAAGAAAAAAATTACCATTTCTAGGAAATGCAAAGGAACTAATAGAATATTTAGATATTTGTTTTCATTTAAGTGTATTAATTTATGAACTTCACCTTATTTTAATTTTCAAATTAGAAATATTACAAATAAACATGTGAATGACAGTATCTGTCCATGTCTTTGACTAGCATACACATGTTCAAATACAAATAGTCCTATAGAACCTAAGGTATTTAAAGTTGCCAAAAAAATAAATAAATAAAGTTGTCCACTAACTAAGTATGCTATTTCATTAAGTGAAATAACAAATTTTTAAGTGTTATATTTCCTGTACCCATTTATTCATACTGAAGCTAAAAATGTACTGAAAGGTTTTTGCACATTTCGTTGAACTTCTCTTTGAGAACATTTTAAATTTACAAGTTTGTTCCTGGAAGATAACAGATTAAATACATGCATTTTCATTTAAAACCATGGAATTATGTTTCTTTATACATTTCCCACTGTAAGCACTCAGTATCTATCAAATGCAATGTGAATTAGCAAAAATATTAAAGGATATCAATAACTTGGCACTGAGTTAACTATTTAAACTATAACCAAATTTCAGTTCTCTGTGCTTGATGGTTCTTCATTGAACAACTCTGCAGAGTGGCACAGAATAAGAAAATGTTACCAGAATGCTATTCGAGTTTCACTGTAGGGGAAATCATATTATGTCCAAAAGTTTTCTCTAGCATATCATGATCTGTTTCTCCAGTCAGTTATTATACCCATTTTGAGTCTGTAATAAATTATATGCTGAAAATGTACTGTTTTAATATTAGGATCCATCAACAATGAAATACAGAGAAAGCAAGGAAATGAAGTTCAGGATTTCATTCAATTTCTTTCTAGAGCCACAAAAATTGGTTCTGTCCTACTTTGCTTATTATTACAATTGCTGTTTTAAGAAACCTTTCCAGTCCTCTAGGATTTTATGCATGCCAAGGATAATTTAAATACTTATACACTTTAGAGCCTAAAAAAGTTTAGATGTTAGATCAATATGAGAGCTGTTTATTTAGTGAATTGTGTTTATGTGAGGTGGATTTAAGGGTAGATTTTAGAATTCATACAAGATTTCCTCAATATTGCACAGGAACTTCATTATGAAATGGATTTCTCTTTCTGTCCTATCCAACTTCAACAGACAAGGGCGTGTTCTGAAACTTTGAAATCAATACTGAGAGCAGTGATAGAGGGGCTTATATGGTTAATGATAACATACCATACAAGTATTTGTTAAAGGTTTCACCGTGGAATTACAATGGAGAAAAAGTATGCTGTGTTTCTCAAAAACACTCTATGCTTTTAAAATCAAAAAAAGAAAAATGTATTTTCAATCTATCTCATGTTAATCAACAAGTCGTTCTAAAATATTAGCAAAAGTCCCATCTTACTCTGTCTGCCTACTTGGGAGTGTCTTAAGGAAATGAGGAAATTACAAAGACTGGGTAGGCCCAAGAGAAGCACTCAAATTTCCCAGTTAATGCTCTGCTTCTTCTCTAGAGAACTGAGATCTAGAACACACATTACACACAGCCCACATTTTAGGAAAGAACAGGCAAAGGGCAGTTTCAGGTGAAGTGTAGGTCATTTCCAAGGCAATCAGCATAGCTGAAAGTGACGTTGAGTTTTTGCAGAAACCAACACTTTGCAGACAGTAAAAGTTTAAAAAGGTCACAGTTTCCTATATCCTTTTGGAACTCCAGAATGTTTCATTAACTTTGTCCAAGCAAGTGATAGAATTGGTGAAGAAAAACCCCATACCTTTGTGCAAACCCTTTAAATTTGATTCTGAGGCTACTGTGATTGGGTTTCAGGGAACACGGGGACACAAGGCATCTTTAGTTTACAATATCTAGGGCTCTGATTACTTTTACCTTGAAACTCTCTTGCGAAGCTCTTCCAATCTACACGCATCCCTTCCCCCGCCCCCTCCTTTCCCTCCTCTTCTTCTAGACCTAAGGGTAGGGGTAGGAATTGGGTGGTGCACGTCTGTGTAGCCAGACCCTGGAGGCTGACAGCTGCGGTCCACTCCCAGACCGTGTACCTGAGCGTGGCGGCCACTCTGCTCTTCTGCCCAACCCACTCCTGCCTGCAGTGTTGCCGCGGTCACACCAGCCGGTGATTTGATAGGCTTGTCGGGTTGCCATGGTGTTGACTTCTTGCCTCTGAGGAGCTGCCCAATGACTGGAGGTCTGGGATTAAAGCGGGAAGAGGCAGCGGCCACAGCGAATTTCAGCGGCAGCTGCAGCAGCAAGAAACAAGAAGTGAGAGGACGAGGTCTTTAGACTGCGCTCCGCCCGCAGCCAGGGCTGCCGGGGACGGGAGGGGGGGTGGGGGTGGGAAGGTTGGAAGGATGACCACTCGAAGCCAGAGGATGCAAGTGAGGGGTTTGAGACGCCCTCAGGAATAACTCCTAAGTAATCGGCACGCGTTGAGAGGGAAAATCGTCCGGAATTCGTTATCATTCACACAAGACATGACCCGGGCGGGTAGTGGCGGGACTGGGATGTTAAAAGGGACTTAAGTGGGTGATACGCTGCCCCCTTCAAGCCCCACCCTTCAATTTGGGAAATGAAGTCATTTGACAAATAAAGAGGTGCTATCCGGAGAAGTTTAAATCAGGATAACTAACTTAATCCTGAGAAGAGAAAGTGCAATTAGACGGCAACCAAGTAAAAGAAAATAGTAGCCCGGGGGATGGGGGTGCGGGAACGATGCTGGCGTGGGAAGTGGGATGCAGAGAGGTGCGTGTGCGACGCACACCCCCAGACGGGAACTGTAAACTAGGAAATGAAAGGGAAAGAACCCGCTTCTGTTATAAATTAGGAGGTAGGTGAAGGTTACGCAAAGAAGAAAAGGGAAAGTAAAGCTGTTAAAAGAATAGAAGAAAACCCCTGGGAGTTGAACTCGCAATCTTCCCCGCTCCCCCCTGCCCCCCCCCCCCCCCCCCCGCGGCTCTCCAACCCAAGGGGAGAAGGAGGAGGAGAAAGAGAGTGCATTCTGGTGTGATGAGAACTCTCTGGAATGTCTGGAGGAGAGGATAGGAGTGCGAGGGTAAGAAGACCCGGGTGCTAAATTAAATCGGCAGGAGAGAGAAACGGGGGAGGGGCGGGGGAGGCAGGAAATATTCGGCGATTCACCGGAGGGACGAAGAGATGCAGAAGAGAGAGATACCAGGAGAAGGAAAAAGAAGTGCAGAAGTTCAGACCTGTAGCGTAAAAGCACTACCAGAGTCAGTAAGAGAGCAGGCGGAAAAAGGTGTGTGCAGCGGCGGGAGGGCGTGGGAAGGCCCCCTCTGTCAACCAGAGGCAGCAGTCGCCAGGACTGAGGCAGGAAGGCAGAGTCGCAGGGACCCGGGCGCTGGCGCGAGCACCGCGGGCCGGCACCCGCGAGCTGGGGCCAGGTGCCGCGCCGCCAGCGCCCGGCTCGGGGCGACGCGGGGACTCCCCTGGCAAGAAGAAGAGCTGCTCGCTCAGCCTGCCGGAGTCACGATTCACCGCGAGTCCCAAACCCACGTCTCACTAACTACTTTACAGCCACTTTCATTGATTTTCTTTAACAAATAAACATAATACCCGTTACAGCAACACTTCCTCTTGCTGCAGCCAGAATGCCAGAAGCTCTGATGGTTGCATTACTCCGGACAGCAGTTCTCCTAGCTCTAAATGAACTATTTTCCTTCACTTAAAGGATCAGATGTGTGTGATGACCTTCAGGTTTGGGGCGTCTAGTCTCCCCCTCCTCCTCTATAGTTTGGGAATCACGTTTTAGTATGACTAGAAGACAGGTTCAGACACAAGTTTCCAAATCTGGCAGGGCTCACTGACATTTGCATATTAATCTTTGCTAATAAAAAGTAACTCAATTTGGAAGGGAAACGCCGGTAAAGAAATTGATTCCTTTGCAACTGCAAGGAAATTAACGCTAGTCCGACAGGCACACCTAAGCTACTCCCCTTGAGCTGTCTCTTAAAAATATTTCCTTTTAAAATAAAGAAAGTATTTATTTTAAAGTAGCCCCCCTCCAAGAGTGGTTTCTGCTCGAGGTTCTTCCATACATGTCAAAGGGTTGTTGAATTATTCATTATTGTAATTACTATCATCATTGTCATTATCCCTTTCCATGTGGAAATAATTTTATTATCGTAATTTGATATCTGAAGAATTTCCTGTTAGTCGTTTGATAATCATTTTTTTCTGCTGAAAAGAAAAGTTTTGTTTATAAATGAGATAGAGAAAATGTTTTAAATGCTTTGATGTTTGCTATAGATTTCCGTTTATCTAATCGATCGGAATGCCAATAAAATCGATTAAAGGTTTAGTGTTTTACAAACAACCATTTTGTGCTTTTGATTTTACGTTCAGAATGATTTTAATAAAGCTAATGTTCTCCTTTAACAAACCCTTTAAAAAACCCAAACCTTTATCGTTTTTCTTTTATTATCAGAAATTGCCACTTAAAGTTCTTCTAATAGGAAAATTTTAAAAAATACAAGCAATGGCCGCAATGGTTTAAATTTCAACCTCTTGTTGTTCAAGGTATTTAAATAAAGCCCCTTAAAATCTTGGTGAATTATATGCGATCATTCAGTGATTGCGGAATATTAAATTAAACTTAGATAAATCCGCATTGAAGGAGGCAGCACCCAATCCTGAATTTATTTCCCATTTTCTCTAACAGCATCACTGCGCTCCTCTCTTTGCAATGACAATGTGCCAAATCTGGGCATTTTGAAAACATTTTCCATATGCTTTAACAGGGGACTGATAGACAAAGAAGAAAAGGAGATGATCTTTTTGCTCTGAGGTATATTTTCTTTAACCTTTTTCTGTTAGACTTTTACTGATAATTATTTTAAAGTAAAACTTGGAAAATCATTTAACGCTTTTTTTTTTTTTTGCTTTCAGCTTTTCTTCCCTTTCTTGTAGTTTATTCCTAAAGTGGAATTTTGATTACAATGTAAAGTTATCATTTCTATACCTTGACAAACAACATTTGTTTCAAAATCTTTGATTTGTCTGGTTTGCTAGCTGCCTCTTGTAATTAAAGATGGATTTAATTATGCATTTTATAACTTAGATCAGATGGGCTGTTTGTTTGCTGTAGGATTTAATGGTGCTTTTGTCTAATATTTAGGGATGTTTCATACAGAGGTGGGTGGTGGCTTTTCTTCAACTATAAAGATCTGGACCTTTTTTTTTTTCCTTAGAAATGTGGATGTTTGGATGACTGTAATGTCTTGTTTTAAAATAATTCTGTTTGGTGGCTACAGTTAATATATTGTCTATACTGCATTTCACTGACTAAATATAGATGTTTCAGGTTTAAAAAGATCACAACTGTATCTTCTATTCAGTGAAATCCCAGTTATTCTTTTTTTCCCTCGCTTGTCTGTCTTTTCCCATCTGCATCGTTGTCTGTTAGAGCTCTTCCCCAGACCGAATGTAAAATTTCGTTGGCTACTCTTGCTGGAAATATCTCCTTGTATTTTGAGAAGGGTGTGTTTGTGACTCTGGATGGTGTGAGTGTGCAAGTGTATGGGATGGGGGGGGCAGTGGTGATCAGGAGTTCTCATTCATTTGCATAAGAGCTATAGAAGTGCTTGTGAAGTTGGTGAAGTGCTATTGTTTGGGAACAGACCTGTCTGATTTTGTTTATAAACACTGGGCTGGTTGCCTAGAGGGAAGGAGGTCACAGCACTGTCTGAGCCCTGACCTCTGGAAGGCCAGAGGGCGTTTGACTTTTCTCTTGTCTTTCCTTTCTCCCCTGGCTTAATTCTTCCCTCAGACCCTCCATAACCCCTCTCCCCTCCCCATATCTTACCTTACCTGTGTCTAACTCTACATAATGACCCCCTGCACACGCGCTCACACACACACACACACACACAAAAACCGGGTCAGAACCTCCAGGGGGGAAAAAAGGTAAAACCGATTTACTTCAAAGTTAAAGCAAAAACTGGACTGAAGTATAGAAAAGAGAGACATATATGGGGATATGGAAATACAGAGATAGAACCTGGGAGTAGGAGGGGGTCATTTTTATGTTTAAACAACAACAACAACAAAAAAAGGAGGCTACAGAGAAGAACCAGGTTGGGGGAGGGGAGAGAATCAGTGAAGGAGGGATTGAACTGCCACAAATACTACACTCACACACTCACACACTCACACACTCACAATGCCTTTCCTCTTTGAATGTCATTTTATCTAGTTCACTCTCACCATCAAAGAGAGTGTCCATTCTGGATGGTAGTTCATATTTTAATTCTCTTCCCTCCCTTTTGTGAATTCTCAAGGAAAAAATACTTTTTTTCATGGTAATGAGAAGTGGCTTTCCCACATAATTTCTTCAGTTATTCCACTGGAAATATAATGTTCGTGACACTTTCCCCAATATGCCTTGCACTTTCCGATTCACTGTCAACTTCACCATCTCCCCGTTACATATACACCCCACCACCACACAGATACACACCTCTCCACTCAAACAAAATGACAGATATTGGTATCAGGTTTAAGTGTGTTTTGGAAAGAAGTTGCTGAGTTAAACAAAAATGTTAGTTAACAGACTGCCTTTGTTAAATAGCCCCCGGGTGGAGAAGACCCAACAGAAAGAGGGAAGGAGGAGGGGGGCTGAGGATCTGAAAGTGTCTGTGGTGATATAAAGAGTTCCTAACGCTGAAATCACTTGTAATACCTCGTTTCAAACTGAGCTCATCTATAGACCCCGGAAGCGCGGTCAAAAGACTGGGAACCTTTCCCCCTTGGGCAGGGGTTGGTCTGGGACTGGAGGACAAGGGAGAGGGAGGTGGGGTATTTATTAGAGACGGCCAGAGCAGGGCGGGGGAGTGGGGATAGACAGCTAAAGCCTCAGCAAACCGATGGGAAACCCAGAGTGTCCGCCGCAGAGATTTGGGGAATGAAATACGCCGAGGAAAAGTCTAGAAGTGGAAATTACCTTTTGTCTCCATGTTAATTACTCCTTGCTGCCAACACTCCACACCCAACCACCGGGTCGCCCTCTTGGGTGCTCCCCCAGCTCGGCACCCGGGGTCAGGGTCCCGGTGCTCAGCCGGGGGCTGGGCTCGCCCGGGGCAGCCCTGGGGAAAGTGCAGAAGAGGGTCTGGGCAAAGTTCTGGGTGCGGCAGGCAAACCTCGGCTCGTTTCACTTTGGAATCAAAAGTGGCCCAGCGTTCAGCGAGGGCGGCGGCGGGTTCGCGCAGAGTTTAGGGACAGCAGGGTGATGGGGGTGGGGTGGGGGTGCAGGGTCAAAGGTGGACGGCCAGGAGTCCGCCGGGACTCGAGCGGAGCAGCTGGGTATCCCGGAGCCTGGGGCCGAGGACGAGGGCGCCGGGGGCAGCGGCCCAGCCGGGTCGAGCCTGGCGGAACGCGCCCGCGCCCCGGAGCAGCCCGCCGGCTGGGCTCGAGCTCGCCCGCCTTGCCGCGCCCCTGCCCGCGGTGCCGCGCTCCGCGCCTCCGGGCCCACCCCTCGCAGACCTGCGGCCGCGGCTCCCAGCTCCCCTCCGCGCGCTCCAAGGCCGAGCCCTGGAGGAAACTCTTGACTCTGTGCTAGTTCCTCTCTGCCCCTTCCCCTCAGCCCATTAACCCCCGACTCTCACCCCAGCCTGTCTTCTTAGGAAAGAGGTGAAAGAGGAGCAGGAAGAGATGATTCAAAATAACACACACACACACACACACACACACACATACACACGAAGGGGGAATACTTGCTAGCAGAAGAAATTGCAAAAGTGGGCGCCCCTCTTACAAATGCTTCTTCCTTTTGTTTTCTTACTTAGAATTCAATAACTAGACCCCCAACACACACACACACACACACACACACACACACACACACACACACACACACACACCCCAGCTGTATTTTTCAAGAGAAGAAGGGATGCGGGCATAGAAGAGAAATAGCCACCAAATTTTTAAAAATGGTTTTCCTTATTTGACGTTTGGTGTTTTGACATTAATAACATTAATATTATTGATGATGTTTCAGGGAGGGGGGAGGCAAAAGAAATAAAGGAGAACTTGAAAACGAAATGATCATCATTTCCCTATTCTTCCATGCCAGAAATAGACCCCTTTCTTCACCTGAGCCTGAAACAGACTTATTGTTCTCAGGTGTTTCCTTCATCATAGGCATTTACCCGTCTGAAATCTCAGGAAATGGTTTTTCCATCAGTGAGCTTGTACATGGAACCCTCTCCCGCGAAGGGCTTGATCTTTTCTGATTTGAACCTGAAAGTTCCCCTGCCTTCATTTCCCCTTAGCCTCTTTAAAAGCCCCCACCCTCTTCCCCATACACGCACCTCAAATAGTTTTTAAAGCCAGAATTTTTGTTCTCTGGGGTGTTTTTTGATAAACAGTAACGCTACATAAACACCTTCTTCACTTGTAAGTTTCAGGGAATTTAAATTTTACTCTCGTGGGTATGTATATTTCCTAAGGCACATGGATAAACCCCACTGAGGCGCAATCAGACACCCACTAGCAGACTCCTGAGAGTTGCCATATAAAGGTGGGGCTGTAAACAAAGTAACTCCGAAATTTTAGAAAGCCATCCACTCTGGGCAGATTTCTTCCCAAACAAGTTTGAAATGCAAGGAAGTCTTTAGAGAAGTAGATAGTTTTCTTTCTGTTAATGTTTAGTAGTCCTGGTTTCTAACACACTAGTACTTGTACAGACTCTAGATTCCTAAGGTGGGAGATTTTTTTTTTTTTCTCTCTCTCTCTCTCTCTTAATAAAGACCATATCTAGGGTTTATTCTCCACTCCAAGCCTCTGCACTTTCATTGTAACCTTAACCAGCTGCTGTAGGCAACCAGCTTTCCTGATCTGGGCCTAAGTCTGCTCTTTTGACGCCTGTGCTTTTATCCTCCCAGGTGTTTTGTTTGGTTTTTTAATCCCATTTGCATCAGTCTTAGGATTTTCTAAATGTTCCCTGATAACACAAGGTTTCAGGCCCAGAAAGATGCATGTTTGCAGGCTCTGTTGTTCCTAGTGCTTGCGCAATAAACCTTTCAGTTGCTATTTCCTAGATTTGGTGCTTAAGGCCTAAGACAAGGTTTTGAAGCAGATCCTGGCCATCCAGAACTTCAAAGGCCTGTCAGCTCCAAAGGAGCTGATGCCTCACCTGTCCAGGAAGCTGGCCATTGCAAGTATTTCCTGTTCTTTGCTTGTTTGATTTGTTACTCTCACCTTCTCTCTAGAATTCCTATTTTTGAAATATTGCATAGATGGTGTCTACTTGTAACCTGTGGTGTGGCAGTGTATCGAGATGCTATCTCTGAGTAGCAATGGATATATATAGAGGGAGATATATATTCCATATTCAGTAGGGGGTATTTAAAAGTATGTCTATTCCTAGTTTTAGTTAATTATCTTTTAATGAAAGTGTCACTCATATTCACATCTGTAATATTGGAAAGAGATAATTAGATTTTCAAATGAGAATCAGCCACCTTAAATTTTGCACCAGAAAATACCAAGTATATTTCATTCTAATGAGATCTGTAGTAGGGTTTTAAAATTCATCATAATGTGCTTCAAGAAAGATAATTCAACAGACTCACAAGATGAAAGGTTTTCTTCCTAAGTCTTTTTAAAGCTATTACATTGAACTTATGCAATTCTGATAAAATATTCAAAAATATTACATAAAGGCTAACATCAAGACCCTCATGAACACCCTTGCAACCAGCACTTATCCTCATTTGAAAGTTTACTTTGACTAAACTAACCCCTTCCATCTTCCATGCCCTGGGTTTTCTCTCCTGCTTGTTGCCAGCGAAAGATAACGTGTTTAAATTGAGTGTCTACGGATCCTGGGTGCAATCCCGCCTTTTGAAATAGGCAGGGCAGAGCGGTGTTTGCACACAGCCAGGCACCCTTTATTTACATATATCTGCATATTTGCTCAGGATCCTGCATTTCGCCATTAAAGTGCTTTCCTGGACGCAGCAGAAGTAACTCAGCAGAGAAAACACTCCCAGTGCCCTCACTCTCCTATTGCTGCTTAAAGCTCTCTAGTAAACACATCTCTGGTCCGATAATAATTACTTTGCCTCATTAAAATGAGAAAAAAAAAATTCTTTTTCCGAGTGGTTAAAGGGCACGGCTTGGGAGGTATTTGTGTTTTATTTTCTCCCCCTCCTTGCTGAGTGTGTGTGTGTGTGTGTGTGTGTGTGTGTGTGTGTGTGTGTGTGTGTGTCTAATGAAGTTTGGGAGTCGCGCGCACAGGGGCGCGTGGGGTGCGAGCCCCGGAGGTCCCCCGTCCCTGCCCTCTCCGTGGTCGCCGCGTCCCGGGCTCCCGCCGCAGCGCTCCGAGCTTCGGAAGCCGCGAGGCTCCGGGGCTGCTCCGAGTCCGGGCTGCGCGTCATTTGCAGTCTGGGGAATGTTGATCACCTCACTAATTACACCTCTCTCTCCCCCCCGCTCCCTCTCCCTCTCCCTCGCTCTCCTCTCTCATTCCCAGAGTGCATATCGGGAATAGACACACAAAGACATGCGCACTCAACTTAATCAGCCATTTTTTTTAAACAGGGCTAAAACGATAATAATTAGCAGAATAAAGACATATCGGATTTTCATTTCCTTTCCTCCTTTTCCCAACCCCTTCACAACCAAACAGCGAGACCGCGGTCGGCACATGCTTTAACTCCTCCCGGATCCCCGAGGACCGCTCCATGCCCCCCACTTTCTGCTCCAGCGTTTTGATTTTCACCCAATAAAGTTCGAGGATTATTTTTTTATTTTATTTTTTTTTAATGAACCCTCTCGTTTTACTTGGATGTGATCAGCTGTAAGTAAAATAAAAGCAAAACAAAAAAGAGGCGAAGATCGAGTAGGAACTGCAGGGGAAATGGAAAGTAAGTTTTTTCTTTAACTTTTATTGAGTAGTTTGTGTTAAATTTAGGTCGAGTATCGATTATCTTTCCAGCCTGATCTTGCACAATCTTTGATATTTCGCTCCCTCTCTCTCCCTCTCCGCCTCTCTCCCTCTCTGCCCCCGGCTCGCTCGCTCTCGCTCGCTCTCGCTCACATCCCCTCAGCCCGACCATCTCTTCCGCTCTGCCCCCCTTTGCTATCTCTTTCCCCCCTTTTTTTTGGCTCCAGGATTTGCTCCGCGGAGGGAGGGAGGGGGCACTGAAGGATCTGATTTTGCACTTTCTTGCGGGGGGGGGGGGGGATGCGTTTTTCGGGATTTAACTTTTGGATTAAGTGGCGGATCATCCACGTTTGGCCGAGCAGTTTTCTCTCCTTTTGCCTGTCTTTTCGGGTTCTGTCTCCACCGCGAGCCCGGGGCTTTCTCGAGGCGCGGGGAAGCTGTCAGCTCCGCGGCCCCGGGGACACTGCCGGGGGCGTGGGGGGGGGGGGTGTGAACCCCCGTGCCCCGGTCGGCATGCCCCCTTCCTTCGCACCCCTCCTCCGAAAGTTTGGAAGGTGGTCGGTGGGGGCTCGGAACCCCTCTCTCCCTGTTCCCCTACCCTCCCGTTCAGCCTCGATTTTCTCCTCCTCTCATCATCCACCGTTCCCTGGCTCAAGTTCCGCGAAGGGCGCTCGGTGCGCGGAGGCCCGGTGCTCCGTGCGCCCCAGGGCAGGGGGTTCCGAGAGGCTGGGGCGCGTGCCGGGGCTGCAGGTAGACGCCGGCCCGCCTGAGCGCGAGGCGGCGCGGACTCGGGCGCCGGAGGACGCCGGGCAGTTCCGTTAGGAGGCAGGATCGCCGGGCCTCGGGGCCGGGGACCCGCGAGGCGGCCGCAGCTCTCTCCCGGCGCTTTCGCCGCCGGGTGTGCCTTAAACCGGAGGACAGCTGCCCGAGGCCGGGGGTCAAGAATCTGGTTTTTGTTTTTTTGGCAAAGGGCAAAGGGTGTGTGTGTGTGTGTGTTTATGGTTGGGAGAGCTGTGGCCGGTTGTGAGAACTGATTTATTCCCCAGCACCCCCGCCCCTCACGTCCCCCGAAAGGGGTTCCAGGTCTACAAACGAACTTCACCTTCTTCGCCTCTCCGGGCATCAAGTGCGCCTTCCGGCCCGGAGCAGCTAAGGGAAGAGGGGCTGGAATGCGTCGGGTCTCGCCTTCCTTCTACTTCTATCTCGTTCCCCCCTCCCTCCCAGGCTTTCTGTTCTTTTCGATCGGAAAAATAATAATAATAAAATTTCTCCTGGAATTGGGTAAAGTTTCTCTGCCGATGCCCAAGTTCCAGAGGAATCCCCACCCTGTCCCCCTCCCCCCTCCGCCACCCCCACCCCAGCCCCGAGGACGGTGCACTGGTTTGTATTTCTTTTGTTACCTGCGATCCGGGCGGGGGGCTCCTTTCGGCCGCTCGGGCTGGGGTCCGGCCCAGAGCGGAGGCTCGGGCTGGCGCCTTTGGCCGCGACTCCTCGCTCCCGCGCGGTTGTGGTGAGGTCTTAGCTACCGTTCGGTGAGACACCCTCCTTGTAGGTACCAGAGGTTCAGATCGCGAACACGGATTCCGCCCCCCCCCCAACACACCCCGACCCCTGCACACACACACACAGACACACACACTCACACTCAACACACACTCACAGACACACACATTCTCCCTACTCCCCCCCCCACCTCCGGCCCCCACCTCGCCTTTCCCCTCCCCCCTTCCAAAAAAAGCACACACACACAACAACAACAGCCCCCCCAAACCAAACAAAAACCCAAAGACAAGTTCACTGGCGGAAGATGGTGGATTGACACTGACTCAGTCAGAGGCAGGTTCACCAGGAAATCTGGCGGTCCCGATTTCTGACAGTTGCATTTCCTCTCCTTGAGTCCTCCCCCCCCCCCCTTTTTTTTTATTAACTCTGTTCCATGTTTAATCAAGGATCATGTAGATGGCAAAAGGAGAGACAGAGAGAGGGGAGAGAGGAAGAGAGAGGAGAGAGAGAGACAAGAGACAGAAGGAGGGCTTTTTTTTTTTTATTGTGTTCTCCTGGATTTTCAGTGGCTTGATCCCTATAAACGTGGAGTGGTTAAAGCTCATATGTAGTATTATATTTTTAGTTGGGTGGATGGATGGAAGAGTCAGGGAGAGGCTGCGGCTGCCGCTGCCTTTTCGGGTGTTGCTTAGATTAAGGCTGAGACTTGGCTGCGATTGGGACGCGACAGTGACACGGGCATCGATCGCTTCCATTGAGAGCAATGCAAAAACACAGCCCGGGTATGTAACACTCTCGGTGCCATCAACACTTGTTTTACTTTATATTTACTGGCGAAACTGACAGAGCAAGCTCAGACTTTCTCTCTTTCTTTCTTTTTTCCCCCTCTTTTCTCTTTTCTAACTGAAGAATAAAAACAATTGGGTCTAGAAGTTGTTGGAAAGGATGCTTTAAATACAACAGAAAGGAGAGATTGGGATTATTTCACTATCTCTATGACTGATTGTATTTTAGAGTTTTTCTTCTCCACAGAGGAGCATGTTAAATAAAAGGAAGGTTTTCTTTTTTCCTTCCTCTTCTTAAAAAAAAAAAATCCTTAAGGGAATATTTGATAGTTTTCAACCTTTGCGGTTTCAATCAGCAGGAAGGCACACAAAAATAAAAGATGGCTAGCCAGCTGTTTTAACCTCTTGCACCTGGCTTCAGTGTGGGGATCATAAGGTTTATACAAGTTAGTTTTTTTTTTTAAGATTCTAATATTTATGGCATAAACTGGGAAGAGAGTATCACTGTGTATTTATTCAGTAGCTGGTTGCTTTTGGATTTAAAAAGTAAACTCATATTTAAGTGTTTTCTTTTTTATGGCAATGAAGATAGAGTCAATGAAATATGGGGGAAATACCATAAATCTGAAAAGTGAAATGTACCTAAGGAACAAAGAAAGGTCAGGTAAGCCAGCTGTGTAAGTCAAAGCAATAGCACCAATTGTAGGGTAAACAGGGAGAGTGGACTCTAGGTCTAGGAAGTGAAAGTTGCCACTTAAAGTTAAAAATGAAGGAAACATGTTCAGCTTTATTGTAATCTTTTGCAGTTTTTAGCAGATGAGTCCAGATCTGCTCATTAATTTTGAGCTAGTTGGATTATTTTAAAAGATGCTGCACCAGCAGAGGAAAACATAAAGGAGGTTGAGAAAATCGCTGTTTAATATTGCAGAATTTACTGCTTCCATTCTGACCATGAGCCTAAATTTACACAATGAAATTTGATTATCTCTAATAACAATATTAGATCCTGCACTGGATGGATGAGAATTGAGGTGGTTTTGTTGATTGCAAGGGTTTAATGTTGCATTTCAGAATCTGATGTGGTTTGGCCTCCCTTCCATTAACTGGAAAACCCCTGAGGTTTTACAATTATTTCTTAAAGATAATACATTTAAGATTGCATTGGTAGGCTGAAGAAAAGTCATAAAGGCAAGAAGGGAAGCCCTTAATAACTCTTGAGATTCAGACATGTTCAGCAGTTAGATTGGCTCTGACTTCACCAAGGGTCGACAATGTGTCATTTCCACGAAGCCAAATTGCCCTCTGCCTATATGATATTAATGTGCAAATCAATATTTCAGGGATTAAATTTCCCTTCTTCATTTTTTATGGTTTCTACCTCAATAAGTCTCAAGTCTATTAGAAGAGGCTGGATGATTTAAAATCTTTCACTGCAGAATGGCTTGTCGTCGTAGTCTTGTTTCACTAGACCATTTTAGGAATTTTGTTATAAAGACTAAGGGCATCCTAAAGAAGTTGCAAGGCAATGTAGAGGCAAGGTCCATAGCCTAAAGTCCTTGTTCGATTAAGAGCTAAGAAGTATTGAAAATATAATATATATGTTTATGTACTATATGTGTATATGCACACATACATTCTGCTGCTTTAAAAATATTATGTTAATCACCTATTGATTAATTTCAAAATCAATTGAAGTTCCTTTCTTATTAGTGACTTGTTCAGCATTCTTGAAGACTGTGTTAATTTTCTTAAAGAGTATACATGGATTAGCTTGGTTGTGAAGGTCTTTGGGAGGGATTTTCATCTAGCAATATTTTCTCTAAGAAATATTTCTAGAAACCATTGTTGTGAGAGTAATAACCAAGTATTGTCATCTGCATCGTTGTCATGACTATCATTGCATTTGGGGCTGAGTGATTTAGCTGCTATCTGTTGAAAGAGGCCTTCTTCCATTCACTTAATATTAGTTCCTAACACTTAGTAGGCACGATGGTTCTTTTAACCCTCTTGGAGAAGCACTACTGTAAAAGAAAATATGTGATTTGACGAGAAATAATACAAAGCAGAAATTTGGGAGGTCAGAATAAAAGATTGTGACTTTATCACATAATCTTGGGAAGGCCTACTGTCTATCATTTGGTGGTGTTTTATAGTCTAAAACCATCTGGACCAAGTTCCGCACAGCTGCACGAATTTCATATGTGATAGAACATTTTTTCCATTCAGTGTGAAATGTTCCTTCCTAAAACACGTACACCAGACTCGCTTAATTTAGTCTGTTAAAAGAAATGCACATGAAAAAGGACAAAAGGCTCTTTAATCTCTGCAAGCTGTTTGTTTTTCTTCAAGATTCCTGTCTGTTTGGGTTTGAAAAGTCATGTTTATTGAGGAGATGATTCTGAGGTGTGACATTAAAATAATATATGATTTTTGGACTGGTGGCCACGCTCCTGCTTCATTTGCAGAACTACTTTTTATGCCTGTCAAAACACAGAGTTAATCTATCCTTATTTACAATTAATCTCAATAAAATTAATCTTAACTATGCTTTATTCAGTGGCTTAAAATATCTAATTATATTCAATTAACTGCTGTCATAGTAATTAACATTGCTTAATTGCCTCTGCATATATTTATGTAAAGCTCATTAGGTGCTGCTGGCTCCTTTTTCCTTTTCTACTTGCTATTTTTGCTGTTGTCAAATCATTTTCATCTCCCAGTGTTCAACAATGTCAGTGACAGCAACTGCTTCCTTCACATTTTTCTTGAAATGAGTGTTATTACTTACCTATGAGTAGATACTAGTTATGAGTCTTTAAAGATGAATCCACTCCCCGCCCCCCAACCCTTCAATCACTGTTCCCTTATCCCTGGTCCCTAGCACACTCACAAAATATTTTCTGTCATTGTTGCTAGAAATATGAGAAGCCAGGTTAAGCTTTGTGTTTATAAATGAGGAGCCTTTCTGTGTCTGCCTAGGGGCTGTACCCATAGGCAGAGTCGTTTTTTTTTTTTTTTCCTCTAAAACCTTTCTAAGGGTTAAAGACTTGGCCAAGGTTCAAACTGAAAATCGCCCAGGGAAAGTGCATGTGAATATGTACAAGTTTCATGTAATTAGTGCTTAATTATATTAACATATGCAAATTGTCAACTTAGAAGCTTGTTGAGCTGGCAAAGATCAGCTAGGCACAATTGCTGTATTGTTCTGAAACAATAATGGATTTCAAGTTGGATTGTGGAAACACATAACTAGCTATCTAATTTAACTCATACCATGGTGAAATTTCATTAGTCTCCATGGAGATTGGTTTAATTGTGCTGACTAATGTTCTGGGCTGCAGAATGTCCTAAAAAGAAAGCGTTGTTTGCCTAATCCACCTTACAATGACACTTGTTTGTACATGTTTCCCTTGTGTGAGAATTTGCATATGCAAATAAATAGTTTCTCTGCCCCATTTGTCATGGCTGTTCATTACCCATGGAGAGGACATTGTTACTAGGCTGTGACTGAGTCTCCCAAGACAGGATAGTGTCAACCAGTCCAGCTACATTCTTTCATAATTTGTTTCTGATTAATAGACCAGAGTGAGTCTCCGTGTCTTTGGGCATCTGCAATGGGAAGGTCAGTTCTGTCACAGAAAAGAGTTTCTGCAGTAACTGAAGGACTTTTTCTTCTTGTGATTCTTCCCCTTTTCCCGCTCATTGGTTCACATAATCATATTTAAAATAATGTATTCTTACTCTCAGAATGCCTCTACTAATAATCTCTAGTTTCCTAAAGCAAAAAGATAGGAAAAGAAAGGAAATTCTGTTATTGGAATATTAATCCTGTTTTTGACAGAAAGGTAAACTGATATAATTGCTTTTCAGTTGAAGGAATGGGGGTTTATACAAGTGTGAAAGCATCGGAAAAGGATTAGCATTTTTTTGCATAATGAAAAGCTCTGTTGAATAGGGTTCTGAATGGCTGACTGAATGACCGAGATGAAAAGAAGATGAAAATGCAAGCTCCTCTTTCTTTATGCCTATGCTCTGCTCACTCTAAAGTTATGTTTGTCCAAGACTAGAGGAAACAAGCAGGGGCTCAGATTTCAGCAACTTTATAAGATGCCCTGAGTTTTCATCATCACTGGGAAGTAATATGTATGACAATAGTGTAGCTAGAGAATGATAAACAGAGGTTTGTATATAGAAGAGTTTTCAGAAACATATTAGGCTAGCCAAATATTGACTATTGGGTATTGAGAATTCCCAGCACTTTGCTGGCATAAAGGTATTTCAGAAGAGGCCAACAATATGGTGTGTATATCTCATTTAGTTACTTCTGCCCCTTCCCTCCACCCATCTGCTGTAAATAGTTGTTTCAGCTGGTAGAGCACTTCACTTGGGAAAGAGTTGTGTGTTCTGATTTTTCGGCAATGTTGTGTTTTAAGTGGCCTGTCAGCTTTGGGGGCTGGGATGGGCTGGTAGAAGAGGACACAGCGTTATTGTCTTAGGATTTAATTCATCTTCATGTTGCTTTGTAGGTGTATCATGTATTCCATTTTGAGATAAGTCTTTTCTAATGTGTCTAAGTACTCTTGGAAATATTTGCAGTAGGGTTTTCCCTTGTTACTAGTTAGGGCTGTAACTGGTTATCAGTTGCCTACGTGATCAGGGCTCTTAATGATGTTTCTTCAACCATAATTAGGGCAGTTAAAATACCGTAAGTGTTAAGACACTTTCAAAGGTGGGAATTGGCTCTTTTGTACATATGTAAATCAACTGCAGTGTGAATAATTATTTACATGTATACATTATAAACAAACTCTTTCCGGTTTGGGGGTCACCACAAATGAGCTATTGAAGGCTGCCCCGGAGTAGGATTGAAAGATTCAACCAGATATTAAGCTAACTTGTTGTGTTACTAGATTGTAGAACTTCTATTTGCCTCATCACTTTAACGGTTCAGTTACTGAGGTACTATTAAGATGGTTACATGGAAACTTGGGAAATCAGAAGTGTTTTCACGTAAATTAAAATATAAGGGTTGCCTCTTGAGTACAGAACATTGTAAGGGGAAAGTGTTTGATCTCTGTTATATAAAGTCACCAAAATTCTTTACTAGAGCCCTTTAAAAAATTTGTCAAGAAATTCTGGATTGTTTCAGAAACTTTTATGGTTAACTTTATGGATATGCTTGCAAAAAGTCTTAAAAGAACAAAAAAATCCACATGGAGGCTATTCTTTTACATGCAGCAGGGCTTATTAAGGTATTTCCATAAGAAAAATGTGTTAATTTAAAAAATAAATTCATTTATATTTTAAGACATTGTTAACCAAGCACCATGTGTTGTAACTGGCAGCTTTCCAGTCACCATGAAGTGGATCACACATGGGTTAATAGTAGCTTATGTGATGTCTGCATTCTTAGGAAATGGGCAAAAACCCAGGGTATTCTGATATCAAGATTTTTAGGAATCAGACAGAAAGCAGAATATATGTTTATATGTGAACAGATGGACACATGTGAGAACTAAAAGTGCACAATTTCTCTTGGCACTTGTTTTAGTTATCCTGATGATATAACCAAGATCTTAGTGCACTCACAGTCTTTGATGGCTAAGGACAAAATGGTCTTTTAATGAGGGCTCAATGGCATTATTTTCTTGCATACGGATTGTTCCTCTTGTGATCTTGGGGGATTTGATGTTCTGTTAATTCCCTAGTTTCAGAGGTTCACAAGTTGCCTTGAAAGTTTGATATGGTTTCATGTTTGACATACAATCCTCAGTTCAGGAATGGCTGCTCCCCACTTCTCCTTACACTTTTCAAGGCTTGTAAGTAAAATAAAATATTTGCCATTTGGAGGCACTTTTGAATGTATGCACACAACTTAAAAATGGCTCTGATATTAAAGTCGTATTTGGCAAACCGCTTATCTCTGATATAATTAAATACTTTAACATTCTAGAGATTGAGAAAATAAACAAATATAATTTAAGATCTGGGCAGCTTGACTTAGTTAATATGTCATAATGCCCTGATAGGTGTTTTAGTCATTCAGGCCAGGGGTTCACACACTATCATCATATATTTAGATGATTGATCATTTCTAATGTTTGCTTGTCCTGGGGAGGCGACAGTGCACAGTTGATAATTTTTGAATGGTATGCATTATAGCACGTACCTCTAGGATGAAGTTTATAGGTTCCATTGTGTCCTAGCTGTAAAAACAGAAAGCATTCTGCAAGCATTTACTCAGATCTAAATCATTTTAACCAGGGAAAATTGACTTTTGGGTTAAAATATGCATTTTATAACTGTCCATAAAATTCTTTTCCTTCACTGTAAAGAAGAAAGGAAATCCATAGCTTCAACAATGTTAAAATGCAAAAACATATGAGCTGGTCTATGCCACCTGGTTGTATTGTTAATAACAAAACAAAACTTTCTAAGAAAGAAGCCCATAAAGAATCTTAAAATTTGCTGATTGGAAGGATAAATTGAAGAGGCCCAGTCATTCCCCGAAGTACCTTCATTAAACCTGAAAGGCTTTATTAATGTAGATTTTCTACAGTATAGTTCACAGTACTTTTCTCCCATACATTTAGGAATAAAGCAATTCTTACGTAAAATTTCCTGGGCCCAGAAATGAACTGAGAGTGAGTCATCCTTTTTGGTTTAGTAGATACAAACTAGGAGTATAGACATAACATGCACGCACACACACACACGTCTATGCCCCCTTTCCACATTAATGTCTCTCTTTCCTCTTTAGATGTGTTTATAGGCATAGCCTGAGCATTTCCTTCTGTAGACTAAATTTCTTTCATTTTCTAAGAACTGGCCAAGAGGATCACAGCAGAAAAGAGCAGGTAGGGTATAAGACAACTGGAAACTATCAAAGGGCTCATTGCTGGGAACTGCCTTAGACTTCTTCAGTTCAATCAGCTCATTTTAAAATATGAGATGTTAAACTCTGGAGAAGTAATTGTTGAGTAAGCCGGCAAGGTAGTTTCATGTCAGGAGAACTCAGCAGTCCGCCGCTAGGACTAATGGTCACTCAACTATATAGGCTACTTGAAAAAGGGTTTGTTCTATGAATGAAGGCAAAGCTGGTGAAAATGGGGAAGAAAAGAAAAGGAAAATGGGCCATGGTAATCCAACAGTGATGCTGTCTCCTCTGAGAGACTGAATTCTCTCTTACTGAAAGGAGACCAGTAGAATCTGGAGGGCCTCTAACCAGTATGACTGGAAGCATATTTTTGCATGACGTAGGAGGTTAGGCTAGGTACTTTGAATGGGTAAGATGAGTCTATGATTCATAAAAATACTGATGATCTCAGTGACTTAAAGTGTATTCTTAATAACCATGAACACGGTGTGAAGAAGAAAGAGGTTTCTCTTTTGTGGAGGGAAAGTAAATGAAGACAGTGCTGTGATGTTTTAGAGGCAGCATAGTGTACAAAAAGAATGACACTTAGTTTAAAACCAGACATTCTTTTGATTCTGTTTACTTTGGATTCCTTTTTCCTTTTTAAATGAGACTGTTTATTTTAACTTAAATCTTAGATGTTTTAAAATCTACTCCATTTTTTGACAACTCTGTGACCAAATAGAGGTCTTTTTAGATCTATAAGACCCTTGGGTTAAGTTCTTGTTATAGATGACCTTATCTAAGTTATTTAATCTTTTCGAGCCTCAGATCCCTCGTTTGTATTTCAGAGTTGCTGGAGAGCTTACCTAAAACTAATGTGTTGTGAACATAAAAGGAAGTGAATATATACAGGGCTGACACCTTATATTTCCCTTTTCATTATTTTCAATAGTTGGTTTTACTATATGCTCTCCTGAAGGGTATTTGATACAGCAAATCTATATAGACCTTTTGAGTTGAGATGCCCCCCTATCTCTCTCTCTCTCTTTTTTTTTAGTTTTACAAAATTTTATTTATTTATTTTAATTGGAAGATAATTACAATATTGTGATGGCTTTTACCGTACACAAACATGAATCAGCCATAGGTGTACATCTGTCCCCAAAGGGAGGGAGGTAGAAATTAGGCAAGGAGGATGCCTAAGGGGTAGGGCCAAAGGGTAGTCTCCTTCTTATGTTTTCTCATTGGCGGATACCTTGATGATATCTAGGTGGCTATTCCTCCACCTTATTATCTGCTTCTCCTTCGTCACAAGTTGCTTTGGTTCTGAGGGGCTTCTAGATGTTTTCAATGCACTTCTGGGGTCTTTTTATAAGAAGCAAATTAGAACAGAAATAGTGTTTAAATAATGCAAACCTTAGTCTATCTACAGGAACTCAAGATTCCAGACTGTCCATTATATACAATAATAGAAGAGACTACAAAGCTTATTTCAGAGTTGAAGTTGACCCTTCTGGTTTCTAAGTCTTTGAATTAAAGGTTTTTCCAAAGCTAGATTAGGTGTCATAGAATCCCTTTCTATATACTTGATGTTATGATATTTTGATGTGCCATGAAAGAAGAATAAATGCTATTTACCTGGCACCCTGCTGACCAAAATTTCTACCAACCTAGAGAAAAGATCCAGTTATTAATAACCCAGGGATATTATAGAACCCGTAAATTTTCTTATAGGGATTTTATAGCCAAGTTATGAGTCTTCTCTTGGCGTATCTCATGAAGAAGACCACAGTCCTTTATCTTTCCATAGGGATGAATTACGCAGAGGAGGACTACCCACACTCAAAGATGATAAGATTCATGATAAGGTTTAATAAATTTATAAACACAATTTTCCACCATCTTAATATATCTCTCTTATGGTTTTTCTTTTTGATTTTTAAATTCATAATAATCTCCCATTGTGATACATGTAAGATACACACTTAAATTACTGTTTATATTTTTGGGGGAAATGTAACTGTATTTTGGATAACAGTTTCCCGGATTTGAGTTTGAAATTTGCTTGACATTTATAAATAGTTAGTTAACAATCTTTGCTCAAGGTTTGCTTAAAAATAAAAGTGTGTGCCATGCCTATGTTCTGCTTATTTATAAGTGGCCCTGGACTTGACAGTTCATCTGAAGAACATTTATTTAAGACTAAGCATTGATTGCATACTGATAGAGTAAGGATTTATTTCATTGGAAGAAAATAATTAGCATCTTAGCATTTTTCAGAATGTGCTTGTTTAAGCTTCTTCTCAAATAAATTTCAGGCTTCATGAGGGCAGCACCCATATCTGTATATTCACTGTATTCACAGTGATGGACACTATTGGCAAATTCTTGGTAAATACCTTCACTAATACATGAAAAAAAATAAATGAGTGTTAATTACAAACGTAAATATATTACTTCAGTTTACTATACTACTGGAATCTGCCTCTCCTCTTGAAATCTAATTGTTGGAAAAAAAAAATGCAGCCTTAAAAACATCTGGGTCTGTCTGAGAAAATTCCATAGGGAAAACTATCTTCCAGCATAATCTAAATGGGTTTTTATATTAGAACCATAGATTGTTGCAGTCAGAAGGCATACAGCACAATCCCCTTGTTTAACCCATAATGAAACTGCAGCTCAGAGAAGTTTCTGGGAAACATCACACTTCTACAGGGCAATGAGAATCCAATGTGTGTGTGAGTGTGTGTGCATTCCCTTTAGCAGATTGTTGAACATTTTTTACCTCAGTTGGCTCAAGTCCTCCCGTATCCAGAGATTCTATAATACCGGGAATAACTTCTGTGATGCTGGAGATATTTTCATTTGTGGAATTCTTCCAAGCAAAGGAAGATTTTCAGTTGGTCCAGTTTCTATGATGACCACAGGGTCAGCTGACCGCCCTGGGATTGGAAAGCTTAACTGCTTGATATAGGACAAGAATTGCCTGAACGGTGACAACTTGCAGGAAAAATGGGGTGGGCCATTTCATTCTTGAAATGAGGCAGGGTGCAGATTAGGAATCGTTGTGGTTTGCCAGAAGTTGCTGGTCCTAGAAGCCTGTTTAAGTGCTCACTGTCAACAAGGAAATCATGGGCAGCACTTGAAGTGGCTCACCTCTGATTTATTCATAAACCTCACACGAGCACTTGGCTTTGTTCTTGCTCTAGTAAGGGGGACTGATGCCAATAAGCACTGGAATAAAGAGCTCCTCGCATGGTCCAATAGTGAATAGCACTTTACCTCAAAGCCTGACCTCCTTTCCCAAGGTCTGTTATACCATAGTCGACTCTGATTGGCTGTGTGTCTTCTGTTGAATTGAGAGAAGAGGTTATAACAAGCATCGACTCTGTAAACGCCATCGTATACATAACAAGACCTGTGTAACTGGAACTTGGGTTCTAACTTAACCTAAAGGTTGTGGCATTCACGCTCAATGGAAAAGCTTCCTTTTCCCCTCTTTTTAAAGCTTGAAGAGTTTCACATTGAATAATGGTCAGAAAAAGATTGCTTCTTTCTAATTGAAAAAGACAATGACCTTGGAGGGAAATGGGTTTTGACAATCCCTTTCTCCATTAAAATGAATTTAGAGAGATTTAATAACGTAGGGAATTAAGGGTTCGAGAGTAAAATCCACCCTACGCGGGGACAGAAACAAAGAAATGGGCTTGTGGATTGATTAGCCGTTTTTATCTGAGAAGCTTCATTTTTTATTTATTTATTTTTTTGGTGCCACTTCACAGATCATGCTCCAGCTGCCCATGGGAGGGGAAGGGGCCTTTAAGAGACAGTCCGCTGGCTGGTCTGCTAGGGCAGAGGTTGAGTCAGGTTACTTAAATCCTCAGAGCAACATGCTAGTCTTTTTTTCTTTTTCTTCCCCTTCCCTGATCCTGTCCACTCTGGCTTCCCTTTTCCTCCTTTTGATGAAGTTGGTCTCTTACTCCTTGAAGTGCATATATTTACACAAAAATTTCCTCAAATTTTCACAACACATTAACCCAGAAGAGCCATATTAGGAGATGGTGATGAGAGTTAATGATATATCTTTAGATAAAGCCTTCCTCCCGTGCAGTCACATCAGAGTCATCAGCTCATTTGTCATGGCTGAAGTGAAAATGTCAGGACCAATGAGTGTATGAGTGCTGAAGGGGGCGAAAGGGCTTTGGGAGAAAGACATTTTTGTGCTGGGAGTTGGCCATGGCTTAGATTTAGCTCCAGGGAAATACTGGGATTAGCCAACACTGTGTACAAATCCTTAGCATAACAGAATTAGTTGGGAAAATGGAGAGGTGGGGGTCATGAGGATGGGCATAATTTTGGAGACATGCTCTAGGCTGCAGGCCAGAAACTACGGTAAAGAATGAGGTGGTTTATTAAAAGTATTTTTCGGTATGTGTTGTATGCAGTCTCATTGAATCCAGCAAGATTGAAGTGATAAATTTGAATGGCATCAAGGGAAGATCTGCCATAATGTTCACTAAATATGTATATATGACTTTTTCTTTTTTTTTCATTTTTTTTTTAATTGGCAGGTAATTGCTTTACAATGTTGTGGTGATCTCTGTTGTAAATTATAATTATATATATTATATATATATAATATATATATATATCCCCTTGTGCTTGGGCCTCCCTCCCTCTTGGCTCTTGTTTTAAATTTAGACAGTACCTTAAGAGCAAAAGTTAATAATTTAAATAACAGTAATTATGGTGAAATACTTGTTGCATTGTAGGGTCGACAGAAAACCCAGAGGCTAAACTTTCTTTACACAGACTTCACTCTGAAACTTTAATTGAAAAGTAACTGATTTTCTCTAGCTACAGAAGTTCTTATCTTTGATAGGCCAGTACTAGCAGATTTATTTCATTTTGGAACCAGTGAACTGTTCTCTTTCAGATAATGTACCCATACAACCCTTTCTTGTTTAATTCTATTGATTTACAGTGTTAAAGTGAAAGAATCTGATACCTGTTTCCTGCCCTTCGAGTATTTGTCGTCAAAGAGGCTGATTATTTTTCCCCCAGCTCTTTAGCAGTTTTAAATGTATAATTATCATTGCATGTCATTTGATAGCTGCACTAATTGCTGCCAACTATTGTCTGTTTGCACTTAATGCTGAAACCTGATCAACATCCTGCTTTGGTTGATGTTTGGTGGTAAACTTTAATTAACTCTTATTGCATTGGAGAAGAGTTCAGGCTTGGTGCTAACTAATCATTTACCTTCATTATGTCCTGACAGCTCCACTTGTTCTTGGGCCTAATAGATACACCAGTCAGTAAATAAACCTGCAAACCTCATGCCTTCTAGTTGCTCCATACTGATATTTTGCTACTTAAAGTATAAGATAATTGGGCCCATATAATTATTTAGTTAGTTTAGTATCTCTAGTTCTGCAGACACTAATCTTAATTGCCTCTTTCATGCTGGACAATTTCATCTTAATAGAAACTGTAGATTTGAGATAACATTATTCCTTCAACATGGTTCCTATGAACATGCATCTTTTGAATCAATACAATTAAGCTTGTCTCCTGTTGGAATTCTTGTCATTATTTTTCCTGAAATACTTTTCCTGTAATGATATTGAAGTTAAAGTAATCAGGTTACCAGCAGATCATGTAAAATTCAACTCAAAATTGCTGGCTGCTTGATTTTAATTTGTCTGACATCAAGTTTGTTTGAAAAGGGATAATATGTGGGTAAATCAAGGAGCTTATAATTATGGCTGACGTTTGTTTGTTTATAATGAAATCTAATTAAAGTTCATACATTTAAAACACAAAAGTTAATTACTGAATTGCTCATTTCACTTATGGACAGCAGTCAAATTAACTTTCAGGCCAAAAAAGAAGAAAAACACCCCACACACATACACAGAAAGCAAACAAAAGGCTCTTCATAATAGAAATAAAATAACCAACCAATCTGAGTGATCAAACATAAATTTGCCAATATTTCATCCAGAAGAAACCTGGCATTCCACTTAGGTTCTCTATTGTGTTAGCCCTAATGTGGTTTTTAATATAACATGATTTAAAATATCTACATGGGATATAAAAAGAGACTTGTATTTGATAGATTAAGAGTCTTGGATAGTAAGAGGCACTGGTAGTGATTTAAGAAATTACACATATAACTTTCTTCATTAAAACTATTTTGAAATCATGTGAAATCATTGAAACCACTGCTCAGGAAATAGGAATGTTTGCTGGAATACCTGACTTGTGATTAATTTTATGAAGATAATTATGGTAGCTTTAGCCTGCAAGGAATGACATTTTTCAAAAAAAGATTGTGCTTACACTACTACACTGGTGTTATGTTGGTTATGAGATCATGTTGGTGGGAATCATGAAATGCAAATAACTAAGCAGTTGTTTTCTTCTTTAAATATTTAGTTGTCAGTATTTAATAATGAATTTCGTATCTTAATAGACAAAGAAGAAAAAAATGCATGTATATATATGTAAAGATATATTGTCTTCACATTGTATATGAGAAAAATGTATTGTGGAAATGCTTTCACTAGTCTGGTAAATCTGAAGTCAGATATTCTATAGTATAATTACCTTAATGAAACTAATTAAGAAAAAAATTTTAAATGTCCCTATGTGACAATGTAAAAGCATCATCAGTTAAACACTTAAATTGGGTGTATGCCAGAGAGATTAGTCCACTACATTTTAAAGACTAGAAATATAAACATATACAAAACATGGCAAATATTATTTATAAATTTCTAAAACTAATTGATCCAGTACATGTTTTCCCAAGGAAAACTAAATGGTTCCATGTTTAAACTTTCCATTTCAAAGTTTTATTTACTTGAAATTTCAATTATAGTTGGGATTGAGAAAGAGAGACTTGAGAGGGGAAAATGATTCTGTCCATTATTGAGATGCTTTGTAAAACTGATTATAATTTACATAACCTTTTAGTATTTCCAGAGAGTATATTTATATGTGTTTTAATATAACACTCATTGATTGATTTGTAGATTAATATTTATTTAGGGAAGAAAATTTAAAAGGCTCATAGAGTCATTTAACTCTAATCCAACTTTGCATAGATGAGACAAAGGGAAGATGATTAATACTTAAGTATATGGCTGGGTGATGGCATTCGCAGGTACCTTTCTCTTCTATAAAGAAAGCAAAAAGAAAAGTCAGTATATTCTCACAGTATTGGCAAACAACAGCTTTCTAGTAATGCTTTAGTTGATTAGGACATCCTTACCCTTTAATGAAGCAATCACTACAAACCCCCAATGTCAGCTGGAATACTAGCAAAACAGTATCAAAGAAGAATCAGAAAGAGGCACTGAACATAATTACAGTTCATGTCCTTGTCTCACACCAATGCAAACTATTCATTTTCAATTAGAATGAATAAGAAAATTAGAAATCAACTAGATTGGTTAAAAGGACCAAAGTTTGTTTACAGAGGATAGCTAAAGTATTAGGTCCATCTTGCTCACTGATTATGAAATTTTCCTGAAGCAAACAAATAAAATGAGTCATATAATGGTGTAATTTGGTTAAGGAGAGATTATTGATTTCTCTCTAAGGAAAGTAGCTGGAGTTTGATTAAAGTCACGAAGAAAACTGAGGAAAATTCCTATTTCCCACAACTAATCAAATTAAGAACTGTCAGAACCATTGGTGAGGGGTACTTTTCTTCTTTAGTTCTCCAACACATGTGTTTAATGATTTGTGATTGTCATATAAAGTCCATAGAGGTTTAGAGATGAGAGAGAGAATGAGGGAAGATGAGGCGGGGAAGATAGGAAGAGAAAGAAAAAGAAAAAACAAGAGACAGAAACATCAATTCTAAGAGTCCTATTTATGAGAAGGAAATAAATCTGTGTTGAATAGCTAATTTAGGTTTTAATGAGAAGAAAGAGGAAAACGGGGACTTGGTTGACATACACGCTCATGTGTGTCTTTGTCAACTTTCCCTCTTTAAAACTCTGCCTGGCTTAGGTGCTTACTATATTTGGTTACATCCTTCTATTCAAACTTAATTACCTTCTCCCCTTTGTCGTGACATGGGTGGAAAGTTTTTGCCGTGTCAGGAGAGGTCGTCACACATTCTTTTGCAGTTCTGTTCATTAATTCCTTCTTGCAGAAGCATTTTCTCTCGTGCTGGGAAGGTAGAAGTGTGTAACAGAAGAGCTCTGAAACATCAGCAGGAAGCTCTAAGCTGGTTAATGCAGTATAATTGTCTGGACATAGACTGGTCTTTGTTTGTGTGGTTCACTCCGAATCAGCTGTAATTAACTCCAGAGTGTTTCCAGATTGCCAGCAAAGAAAAATTACAGCTTTTCTGTTTTAAATTGTAAAGCTCACAAACATTAACTATGCAGATTGCTTCTACTTTGATATATTTCTATCCTGCAAGAAAAAAACAAAAAAGCTTATTTGCCCCGCCCCCACCTCTAAAAATGTGCTCTTGTTAAGTTATGTGATTTAGTGTCTATTGGAACATAATGGCCCCTTCAGAGTTGGGTTTGAAATCTTTTTACTTAATATTTTCAATCCTTTGACATCCTTGCATTTGCCTCCCTTCTTGCTAATGTTCTTAATACTGAAGTGGGAAAGAAGTTATGCAGTCTTTTATGAAATACTAAACAGATCCAAAAATAAGCAAATTGCAGAGAAAGCTGAGTAAAGAAAAGCACCAGCAACTGACTTAAAAGACTGAGATCAAAGATGCATTCTGATGTAACTGATGCTTCTACACAGGTACTTTACCTGTATTTTTGATATATCAAAAGCCAGGCTGTGAGAAAAGGCCAATTTCACTACTCTCTCATCTTGGTCAGCACACCACACCCTTCTAAAAGCTTCTGTACAGTAGTTTGTAATTATGAATTCCAACATGGGTAAAAATGAGGTAGCAGTGTGAGCTAATGCAGCCCAAGACACAAAAGATCTGTCAGGAAATGATGCAAAAAAGAAAAAAATCCAGCCAAAAATCTTTTTTTTTCTTTCTTCTGAATTTAACAATAAGGAATTTAAGCTTCAATGTGGCTTTAGCAAGCAAAGAAAAGAAGCTCTTGGTGTCTGCATAATACCACTTTGATGGATTTTTTTCATCAGTTCTCTGTACGTGGCAACAAATAAACAAGTATAATTATACTTGTGAAGGTCTATTCATTGCTTTGTCAGCATTAGATATATGTGCCGTTTTCACACTGCGCCTCTCTTTTGTCTTTGGCTAACTCACTATGACATATTGATAGAGGATTTGGAATGGGAAAAGGCCACAGCAGAGACAGTGATGACCTTTTGGAAACTTGATATAATTCAAGGATTTTTATTTATTTTTTATATATATACATATATATGTGTATATATATATATACATTTTTAGGATTTGTGACTTGTTACCAAATTCCCTTTTACATGACCAACTTTTAACCCGTTCAAAATGAAATAAAGATTCAAAGTATCACGACATGGCAAAGAGCGGATGAGAATAAAAACAATAGGCAAAAGGGCACAGTGGTCTGTCTTCTTTCCCAGCACTTTGCAGAGTGGCTAACCTAGCATTCCTTTCCCATTATTCTGTCCTCTTGATCAGATCACGTTCTTCTTAATCATTTCACAAACACTGTCTCACTGTGTCACCAAGGAGGGCTGGGACAATCTCAATTAAAAAACAGAGGTAAAACTGGCCTCTCTGATTTTGGGTTCTAATGGGAGCCCTGCCTTCTGAATGCAAAGGAATTTGTCTATTGTTCAGAAAGCACCCTCTTTCATTAGCCAGGCTCCTCATAGGTGGGTTTGGTCATTTAGCAGAGCAGAGTTTAGACAGAAGTGATTGCAGGACGACAGTAAGGCAGAATGAGCCATAAAAGTTCCTTTTTGCATGTTGTCCATTAGTTCCAAAAAAGGGATTTACATGGTCAAAGTCACTGATCTTGTGAATTGCTGAGAATACCCGAAACTGCGTACATGTATTCTAAGCAGACCAGCTAGTATGTATTGTTCTGAATTTAACATTAAAATTGTATCAGGTTTACTCTTTGAGATTTCCTGAGGACTTGGGTGTTTTTGTTTTTGTTTTTTAATAGAATGTTTGGTAGTAGAGAATAGTAATTGGTGAAGACTAAATAGAAAACAGTTTAACAGGTGAAGCAACTTTTATAGTGAGTTTACTTGTTATAAAGTTATTTTGGAATGAATACTCTGGTATAAGTTAGATGGCTGTCTTTGTGGTCTTTTAACTGGGACTTATAAACTTTAGTGTAAATTTCCTAAATAGGTCACGTTGTTAAAAGAAAAGATCTTGTCTGACGCTGGTGACAGTGAAATCACTTAGCATCATCTTTAGTGTCATAGTACATATTGATCTAAATAACTTTTTAACTGCACAAGCTAAAGTGATTCCATCAAAATATGCTGGTAAACATCACCATGGTCATAGTATATAACTACAAATGTAAAAATCAGGTCATCTACTACTAGCTCTATCAATTCAGATAGTTTTGTTACTGTTGCTTTTGGAATGAAATGTAAATTTGATTGTAGAGAATATTTACTATTTTGATTGTACAGAAGACTTACTAGTTTCTGATTAATGTGTAGTTTATGAGAAGAACTGGATTAGCAATTTTGTGTAAAGTTATGTGGGAGTGCTGTTACCACATGGCTTTGTCCTGTGATTGATTCTGTAGTATAGTTTTCATAATTTTTGTCTCATATCAATAAAGTCATTTTTGATAGTTACTCCTGATCCTATGAAGATAAAATTAAAAGGTAGGATCTATTAATACTTCATATAGAGAGACACTGATGAGACATTGCAGAGTCCATTCGGCATCTGGCCAAAATTATTAACTGTGTGTTACATACGACTCATTTGAGGTGCATTTAGCATGTGTGTCATAATCTTAGTTAGTGTTTTTGTCAGCTGAGAACTCTTGTAGGTAGGGTATAGGTAAAACAGAAATTAAATAATAAGAATAGCTCAGAAACTCCTTTATAAGGCTGTAAAGTGTTTGAGAACTTTTCTCACTCCTGTAATTAAGGTGAATAATCTTCCACATATCTGCCTAAGTCATCAAAGGAAAGAAAGAAAAAAAAAAAAAGTTACTTTGAGTCCTGGAACTTGATATTTTTATCTAGGATCATTAGTTTAGTGTTACCACCTTGCCCCGCCTCCAAACCTCCAATTTCTCCCTGCCTTCCTCATTTCTTTTAGTCTGGCATGGGACTTTATTTTAGACATTTTGGCTACCTTCAGTGTTTATACATGGTGCAAATTTGGTAAATGCAAAGGTAAATATGAATGTTTGTGGACTAATTAAGAGAATTATTAGGTTTTCATGCTTATGGTGATTTATCAGATTATTTCAGAGGGTTTTAAAAGCTGTATGCCTGCCATGAAGATAATTAACGTGGAGCGCCTCAATAATTAAAATTACACACCACACTTTGTGATGTTTGATTCGTGTGCAATTAGAATGTCATTTTAACCATCTTAGATACCAAAATGAATTTTGATTTCATTTTCAATCTGTGCAGCTCTTTTGATGTATTCGAAACTGATCACTTCCTCTCTGATTTAGCTGGCAAGATGAAATTTGATTACAGTAAAGAGAGTATTAAGAAGTTATTCTTCATACTTAATATGCCACTGACCTCCAATGATGTCTTTCTTCTAGAAGAACTTTTAAAAAGGAATTTCTGAAATGCTCAGTAATATTGGTGAGCCCAGGGTTTTGTTTCCTTCTTAGTTCTCCACCCCTGTGAAGTCGATGCAGTAGACTATAGGGGTGGGAGGGAAATCCATAGTGAATCACTGAGTGTCCATCCTCCCCAGTAGAATAACTAATGCAGTATAGCCTCGTCAGAGGAGGAGCCTGGCCGGCTACAGTCCATAGGGTCACAAAGAGTTGGACACAACCAAAGCGACCTAGCATGCTTGCATGCATATAGTCATGTCCGCTTTCCTCATTTCAGAAACCATCAGCATACCTGAAAGTATTGATCCATCTATGTGAGAGGGCTGTTTGCCTTGAAGTTCTGGGTCCCTTCAGTTTTGAGATTTGAAAGAAGATGGCTTGCCTTTTTGATAAAATCAAGGCAGTGCCTCTGCCGCAGACTGAAAAGGAACACTAAACTTTCAGACCACTCGACTCTTGTGTACACTGCCATCATTCTGCAAATGGAGAGATGTGCAGGGATTCAGAGATATGTCAGCCCTAATCAGGCTACTGTGCCAGTAGCTGAGGTTTGCAGGTACACACACAAGTGGGCATACACATACACACTCACACACAGAAGGGGAGTGCAGTTTTACCAACGTGTGCCTGCCTTCCTCCTGGTACCTTCCCCTGCTACCCGAAATTGATACGGCTTTTATGAGACCAAGTGCTTCTTGGTCTCAACAAAAGGAGTTTACAGTCTAAGATGCTTGCCTGGGGAAAAAAAAAAAAAAACTAAAAAAAAATGATGGAAGTATTTTCATCAGATGTGCTTGCATATGATTTGTTAAGCCAAGGGAGATGTTGATTGAGGCCATGGTTGAAAGATGGGCGACTCAGCCAGGATTGATAATATCAAAATGGTATCCGGAACGGTGTTCATTACGTATTGCAGTGGGGAAAAAAATAAAAAAAGCGGAGTGAATACGATTGTCCCCTAGGATGGTAGGACCGGTTGCAGTAAATATTAATTTCTGTTCTGGTGCCCATTGAGGTGACCGAAGTGTGGGAGAGAATTGTGATTGGTGCTTAATCAGGGCCAGCCAGATACCTGCTGAGAGCTTTCACACAAGGAAGATTTGTAGTAAGCTGATTTACTGGCAAAATGAAAACCAGAGAAGAGTTTGGTCTGTGCCGCCTGTGACTGTAATATTTCTAATTTTAAGGTTCCTTTATGGTTGGTCTCCCTCCCACCCTTATACCCGCCCCCCTCACCTCCCCTCACCCCCCACTTCTACTCACTGCCTGATAAAGTAAAAGGTAAATTTTTAAATTACAAGTTATTTGTGTTGTCCTTTTATTCCCTCTGTCGTCTTATGAAAGCCATTTACATTTCTATTAGAGTAAAGGGCGTTTTAAAGCTTTTACGTATATTATATCCGTTTTCAGAAAACAGGAATGAAAAAAATATTCAGCTTCCTGATACGAATTTTAGATTTGTGATGAATGCTCGGAGTGATTTCAAAAACACTCCGGATGTCTAGGCATGCCTGCGATAGCTATCTACATTATTTTGCTACATTTATACAAAGTCTGTCTGTGATAGATAGGGACGCTGGTTTTAAGTTTTCCCCCTCACCTTTTTAGATAGTCAAGTTTACAGCAGCTGTAAATTAGTGATGGGCTATTAGTGAGCTGTGTCATTATTTAATAAAAATGGCTCCTCTCACCTTATTTTTTATCCAGGTCCCTGACAGGCTGGATGAAATGAGATCCCCATGTAGCAATTGCCATGGAAACCTGTGACTCCCCTCCTATCTCAAGGCAGGAAAATGGGCAGAGCACATCAAAGCTGTGTGGAACGGCACCCCTTGATAATGAGGTGCCAGAGAAAGTTGCAGGAATGGAGCCTGACAGGGCAAACAGCTCCGCAGATGACAACCTGAAAACGGATGAGCGCAAAAGTGAAGTCTTGCTGGGTTTCAGTGTCGAGAATGCAGCTGCCACTCAGGTTACCTCAGCCAAGGAGATCCCGTGCAACGAATGTGCCACCTCTTTCCCCAGTTTACAAAAATACATGGAACACCACTGCCCGAATGCCCGCCTTCCCGTCCTGAAGGATGACAACGAGAGCGAGATCAGCGAGTTAGAGGATAGTGACGTGGAAAATCTCACAGGGGAGATCGTTTACCAGCCTGATGGGTCAGCTTATATAATCGAGGACTCCAAAGAAAGTGGGCAGAATGCGCAGAGTGGGGCAAACAGCAAACTCTTTTCTACAGCGATGTTCCTGGACTCCCTGGCGTCTGCCGGAGAGAAGGGTGATCAGTCTGCTTCTGCGCCTCTGTCGTTCTACCCACAGATCATCAACACTTTTCATATCGCTTCATCCCTCGGGAAACCATTTACAGCCGATCAGGCTTTCCCAAATACCTCAGCACTAGCAGGAGTTGGTCCTGTGTTGCACAGTTTCCGTGTCTACGATCTCCGACACAAGAGAGAGAAAGACTATCTAACCAGTGATGGCTCAGCCAAAAACTCCTGTGTGTCCAAAGATGTCCCCAATAATGTGGACTTGTCCAAATTCGATGGTTGCGTTAGCGATGGGAAGAGGAAACCTGTTTTAATGTGTTTCTTGTGCAAGTTGTCTTTCGGTTATATCAGGTCATTTGTAACCCATGCTGTGCATGACCATCGGATGACCCTTAACGAGGAGGAGCAGAAGCTCCTTAGTAACAAATGCGTCTCGGCCATAATACAGGGGATTGGCAAAGACAAAGAACCTCTTATAAGCTTTCTGGAACCAAAAAAATCCACTTCTGTTTATCCCCATTTTTCTACTACAAACCTCATAGGACCCGACCCAACCTTCCGCGGTTTATGGAGCGCTTTTCATGTTGAAAATGGTGACTCTTTGCCGGCTGGCTTTGCCTTCTTGAAGGGGAGCCCGAGTACCCCTGGCTCCGCCGAGCAGCCGCTGGGGATCACCCAAATGCCAAAGGCTGAAGTGACTCTGGGGGGGCTGTCTAGTTTAGTAGTGAACACCCCAATTACCTCTGTCTCCCTCAGCCACTCATCATCTGAGTCTAGCAAGATGTCAGAGAGCAAAGACCAAGAGAACAACTGTGAAAGGCCAAAAGAGAGCAACGCTTTACACCCCAACGGGGAGTGCCCAGTCAAGAGCGAACCCACCGAGGCAGGAGATGAGGATGAAGAGGATGCATACTCCAATGAACTTGACGACGAGGAAGTATTAGGGGAACTCACCGATAGTATCGGCAACAAAGATTTCCCTCTCTTAAACCAAAGCATTTCTCCTTTATCATCCAGTGTGCTAAAATTCATTGAAAAGGGCCCCTCGTCCTCCTCGGCCACTGTTGCTGATGACCCAGAAAAGAAAAAACAGGCTGCCGCCGTCAGGGCCGGTGGGGGCGTGTCGGGCAGCTGCGGAATCAGTGGCAAGGACTTGGCAGAAGCCAGCGCCAGTAAAGAGGGTGCCACCGCCACTCACCTGAGCGAGACGGCCCGGGGGGATGAAGACAGCTCGGCTGCACCTCACCAGCACGGCTTCGCCCCGAGTGCCCCGGGCACCCCTGGGCCCGGGGGAGATGGCTCACCAGGCAGTGGCATCGAGTGTCCCAAGTGCGACACGGTTTTGGGGTCCTCGCGGTCTCTTGGGGGTCACATGACAATGATGCACTCAAGGAACTCATGCAAAACCCTCAAGTGTCCGAAATGTAACTGGCACTACAAGTATCAACAGACCCTGGAGGCCCACATGAAGGAGAAGCACCCCGAGCCCGGAGGCTCCTGTGTTTATTGTAAGACTGGACAGCCTCACCCCAGGCTCGCCCGGGGCGAGAGCTACACGTGTGGCTATAAACCCTTCCGCTGTGAGGTCTGTAACTACTCTACCACTACCAAAGGCAACCTCAGTATTCATATGCAGTCGGACAAGCACCTGAACAACGTGCAGAATCTCCAAAACGGCGCCGGGGAGCAGGTGTTTGGCCACTCGGCCCCAGCCCCCAACAGCAGCCTCGGTGGCTGCGGGACCCCCTCTCCATCCAAACCCAAGCAGAAACCCACCTGGCGCTGCGAGGTGTGTGATTACGAGACCAACGTGGCGCGGAACCTGCGGATCCACATGACCAGCGAGAAGCACATGCACAACATGATGCTCCTGCAGCAGAACATGAAGCAGATCCAGCACAACCTGCACCTGGGCCTCGCCCCTGCCGAGGCCGAGCTCTACCAGTACTACCTGGCCCAGAACATAGGCCTGACCGGGATGAAGGTGGAGAGCCCCGGCGACCCGCAGCTGCTGCTCAATCCATTCCAGCTGGACCCTGCCACGGCGGCCGCTCTGGCCCCGGGACTTGGTCAGTATTCACTGCTTTTCTGCACTGCTGTTAGTTTCTCATCACACTTTTGATTTGACGTGATGCACCCCGATAAAGTGGTGAGTGCCGACAAATTGGGGACAGTTTCCTGGAAGGGACTTCCCCTTTCAGCTGGATAATCAAACCATTTGTGTCTCTCTTCAAACCTGAATTAACTTGAGAGAGGAAGGAGTTGAGGGATCCGAGAGAGCAGAAAAGAAGTTAGCAAACTTTGTCTGCCTGCAATAGGCCGATGAACAAATGCTAATTGGCATTAATTGCCTGGCATCCTGAGCTATAGCTTCCTAGGTTTATAGCTTCAATTATGCCCTAAGATATCAAACTTGAGCTTCTGAATGGTATGCCATTATTTTTCATGAAATATTTTTGAAAAAAGATTTTCGTGTCTGTGATTGAAGATAATTAAAGGAACAGTAATACCATTACCTTATCCCAGACATTTGGCAGTAGATTACAGGCACGCATACAGTATTAGCCAAATCTCATCAAGCTTTTCGACAAATTGCGAAATAACAATTAGCGCTTGTGTAAGTTTAGCTGGGCGCTTAAATTGCAAGCACGTGACTGTTTTGTTATGGTATTGATCCACTTTCCTGCCCTCGAAAATACAAATTTCAGAATGACATCATGCCCAGTAGGAGTAATTAAAGCTATCTGATGAGGGAATTTAGAAGTTGAAAGGGATGATTGTAATTGATCCTGATTCAATCCTATTACGGCTTTTTATAGTTTAAGCTCTAGAGAAAGCACATTCCTTGTCAAGACTTTATTTTACAGATTCCTTTGTGCACGCTGTGTTTTCCAGTCTCTATTTTTCCTTTTAATTTTTTTTTTCCTGTAGTAAATAATGAGCTGCCGCCTGAAATCCGGCTTGCCAGTGGTCAGCTAATAGGTGATGACCTGTCCCTCCTTACTGCAGGAGAGCTGTCACCTTATATCAGTGACCCAGCGCTGAAGCTATTCCAGTGTGCTGTTTGCAACAAATTCACCTCTGACAGCCTGGAGGCCCTAAGCGTGCATGTGAGCAGCGAGCGCTCTCTCCCTGAAGAGGAATGGAGGGCTGTAATTGGAGATATCTACCAGTGCAAGCTCTGTAACTACAACACTCAGCTCAAAGCCAACTTCCAGCTTCACTGCAAGACTGATAAACATATGCAGAAATATCAACTGGTGGCTCACATTAAAGAAGGGGGCAAAAGTAATGAATGGAGGCTGAAGTGCATTGCCATTGGCAACCCCGTTCACCTCAAGTGCAACGCCTGTGACTACTACACCAACAGCGTGGACAAATTACGCTTGCACACCACCAATCACAGGCACGAGGCGGCCCTGAAGCTCTACAAGGTAAGCAGTGACATCCATTTCTCTTGGCACGGAGTGGAGGAGGGAATTAACTGTTTCGGAGCTTGGAGCACAGATCTGCAAGTTAAGGAAAAAGGAGAGAGGGGAAAAAAAAATAGAAGGGCGAGAGCCACAGTCTCTGCTTCACGTTACTAAATGCAGAGTCTATTGAAATAGATGGAATTGGAGAATTTATTTAAAGGATTTGTTGTATGTCCCTTTTACAGCTGTCTCTGTGGGATTGATCACTCTACTGGTTGCCCTGAAATAACATCACTTTTCTGAGTGTTTCCACCTATAAAATAATACTCTTAAACCTCTTTTATTGATTGATTAAAAACAACAGCATAGCACCACTCTTGGCTAGGTACGAATGGTTTCAGGGAGCAGAGGACAAAAACAGCACTGCCTTGTGAATGCATCATCTTTTGTTTAGTGACAAACAAGGGTGATCCAAACACTGTGTGTGTGCGCGTGTTTTCCTGTAAGTTTCTGGCGGTACTGAGTAAAAAAGACACCCTCCTTTAGCATCAGTTGAAAGTCTTCTGCTTAACTCTGTTGTTATTTTGCATAACTTCCCAAGCTAGTAATCTTTTTATCCTGTCCCTCTATGGGTGTGGCACCGGTAAAAGTGTTCATTAAATGGCAAATAACACTTTTATAGGGGAAAAAGCTTTGCAGATGTAATGAATACATCCAAGTGTTGACTCTCATTTGTCACATACCTTGACTTGACTTTTTCTGAACCCTAATTACTGGTTAATTTATTTTCTGCAGTTTGTTTACTGGATTGGCCTGATTGTCTTGGTTCATGTACAGCAGGAACAGATTCATTTCTATGATGAATAACTTGGTAACTTATTAAAAACTTCTTTTGTCCAGAGGATATTAAAATTCAGAAAATATTGCAAACCATTAGTCACTGTAACAAGCTCTAATATGATTGCAAAATCCATTTTGCAAGTGTTATCTATTGATTTATACTAGAAATCAGTGATAACTATACTATCAGGAGTCACCCGGCGATTATGATACCTGCGGCTCTTCAAATATGCTTTCAAACTATAAACAGACCACAAAAAGAGCAGAATGTGGCTATCTGGGGCAGGTGCAGGAATTATTTATTTGGATTGGCCTGCCACTATTTGTTTGGGCTGTTTCTTGACATTCAAATGCTGGATTGATGTACTGAGCGTGAAAACCTAAAGTCGTGGTATGAGAATTTGTAACATTGTGCCTGTGATATTGGCGCTCCGTGGATCAATAACGAAAGCATTAGATTTGGGTTACACAGTTTGAGGGGAGTGCAGGCCCTCACATAAAATGGAAAACTTCTAAGTTGATGGTATTGAAAACAGAATAGAATGATTATAATCCATCGCTTTTATAGCAACAGCTAACAGCCGTTCAATTGTCAACTTTTCTTCTGTTGATACCTGATCTATTAAAACTTTTAGAATATCTGGGAGAAAAAAAAAAAAACACATTAAGTTTGTATAAATAATAGATCCTGACCCTGGGAGCTATATAGAATATTCATGAACTGTGTTTATATTCACGCAAGTCTTCCAACACTTTAAATTAACATGTTGTGAATAGAAGATATAAATGTACAAATTTTTCTGCTTTATTAATCTCATGTGGGAAGCTAAAGAAAGGTAGAGCATTCCTGTTGATTTTCTCAGGAAAGGCTATTTAATCTCATTGCCAGATAGTTATTTACATGTGTGTATGTGTGTGTTAAGTTTATCCATGAATATGGACTGACCACCCTCACTGTCTGCAGAGCAGTTTGCTAGGTGCCAGGGTTACCCTTGAAGTTCCATTTCAGAGAGGGCTGGATTTTGTCTTTGACTGTATAACAACCAGATGAGATAGAACTGGCTTATGAATAGGTCCTTAAAGCAGAGAGAGCTTGAGATACCAGAACCAAAGGCTATATGTCCTCTTTTGTAAAAATTTTATTTATTTCATTTTTGGCTGTGCTGAATCTTCATTGCTGTGTGGGCTTTTTTCTAGTTGCAGTGAGTGGGGGCTACTCTCCAGCTGCGGTGCTCAGGCTTCTCATTGCAGTGGTTTCTTTTGTGGAATACAGGCTCTAGGCTGCTGAGACCTCACAGCGTGGCTCCCAGGCTCTAGAGCACAGGCTCAGTAGCCGTGGTGGACAGGCTTAGCTGCTCTGCATTACATGTGGTCTTCCTGGATCAGGATTGAACCTGTGTCTCCTGCACTGGCAAGCAGATCCTTTACTACTGAGCCACCAGTGAAGCCTGGCTATATGTACTCTTACCTTCAAAATGTTGTACATACAAATTGACTCTCCCCACCATCTTATTTATTTACTCATCTCTTAAATACCTACGTGTCCTTGTGGGGTAGTGTCTCCAAATGGTCAGCAAACAAATAAAAACACACTTTGAACAAACTTACCTTGAAATAAAAAGATTAGAGAAATAAATATTGGAACCATTGAAACTCAGTATTGGGCAGTTGGACTCTATTATTTTGCATCAACCTTCAAAGAGCATTTATTCATTCTAGCAATCACTAGAAACAATTCCTCCAGAGTAGCAATGTGTTGAGGATGCGGTTTCTAAACTGATTCACAGAAACTGTGTGAGTCAGATCCAGAGGATTTTCAAGAGCAGTAATGAGGATATTAGCAAGCTTGGTCGGCTTGTGTAGGGAAAATAAAATTGCTCCATAAGTAACATTAATTGCTTTTAAATGAGACCCTAACAAATTGGCCTAGGCCTGGAAAAAAATGATGGTTTATAATATGATGAAAATATTAAAATTGGTCTTAAAACAGTGTCTGAGCTAATGACCAGACAATAATTGCCTATATAAAATTCATTTTCATTGGGAGTTTAATTTACATCATTTTGCATTGTGAATTATTCAGACTTTAAGGGAAAGTGACAAGTAGCAGTGAAAAGACAGATAAATACAGGGCTGGGAGAAAAACAGCTCTTCTCATTGGCAGCATATTGATTGATAACACTCCCAAATGTGGGGATGTGTCAGGACAATTTGAATGGGCCACTTTACCTCTTGCATGGTCATCCTGAAGCAGTCTTACCTCAAAGAAGTGTGTGTCCTTATTCCAGTTTAAGGAGGTTAGAGGTTAAAGGTTAAGGGGTAGCTTAAAAGCATCATCTGCCTAGCTGCTTAACTTTAACCTGATCAATTTAATGAAAATCTGTTTTACAGATGTTGTTTTAATGTATTTGGCAGGATTTAAGCAGCTTTAACATTAGACGTACGCTAGTAAAAATTATTTCTTTATTTGACCAGAACAACACCTTTCCTTTCATGTTTAAGGTAGAAGGCTTGTGGGTTATGGTATTTTGGCAAAGAACCCAGAGGCAGAATGTGTTGATGATCTTTCCATATGGGCTCCAAAAAAAAAAGAAATACCTTTATGTCTATTGCTAACGATGACTGCAAAAACAAACAAAGCTGCATTCGTTTTTTTGGCAGTATTCTTTTCCTTAGGATTTTTTTGTAAAGGAATTTTGTTATTGTGAAGACAAGCTTACTCATTTCTTCAAGCAAACTTCTCTGAAGCATTAGGCACTATTCAAATTTTGATCTTATTTTTCCTCCAGAAATTTTAGTGATGAAGCAAAATTGGGCTAAAAAATTTAAACAATAAATTGAAATTGCAGATTGCACAATTTTAATATCTGAGAGTATATTTAAAGTGAGGTTAATAAGTACTGAATGTATGAAGTGAAAGTGTTGGTCACTCGTTTGTGTTCAACTCTTTGCGACCCGACCCCATGGACTGTAGTCCACCAGGCTTCTCTGTCCATGGAATTTTCCAGGCAAGAATACTTGAGTGGGTGGCCATTCCCTTCCCCAGGGGATCTTTCCAACCCAGGGATCAAACCCAGGTCTTCTACATTGCAGGCAGATTCTTTACCATCTGAGCCACCAGGAAAGCCCCTGTGTGTGCGTGTCTATAACTGTATAATGCCAAAACAGTGTTCTCAGCTAACCACTTTATTAGATTTGATTATAGTTTTCTAATTTCACGCCTTTGCATCCTCTACAAATTTCTGTCAATTGATATTCACATAATGAGTCCTCAATAAATATTTGTAAGATGAATAATGGACTAATGCATAAATTGAGAAATGTATTAAAGAAACTTCTTTACTTCAAACCCTCATTAAAAAATGCACTGCAATTTAGTCTACTCCTTAAGTGATCCCAATCTTTTTCTAAAGTGTCCAGGAGAAAGATGTGGCGAAAACCACTGAGCATTCCACATTCCAACTGAGAAAGAATGAACAAGACTCTGGTAATATTTCAGATTCACAGTTTACCTTATTCTTGCCTTAGAATGGCTGTAATTTTTCTGGCCAGCTGATTGGTTGACTGCCATCCTGTGCTGGACGTGCAAATACTCTTGCCACACCTGAGCTTCAGCTGCTTTTATATTATATGTATTTTTAAATGGGGTGTTCACAGCTTCACTGGATCAAATTTAAAAGCTCAATTATACTAGTCTTTATTTTTCTTCTTGCATCTGCTAGTTGTGAAGGAGAATCATCTGTCTGAATTCCATAAGGCTGTTTTCATATTTGGATTTCAAATTGGCTGAGGGCAGTGAATGAATCTCCCGTCTCCATGGTGAGCAAAGGAAGACACATGGGATTTAGTCCTACGTAACTTTTAGTGTAACAGTCCCTCAAGGAACATTTTTGGAGTTTTCTCATTATCCATGTTATGGATGAAAGAATCCAGGTTAAGAACTAAAATCAAGGTGTGGGGGAGGGTCACAGAAGAGAATGCAAACACACACATACACACACACACACACATTGTACAATGTATATGGCAAGGAAATTTAAAAAAAAATGGTATAATTAGCTTCACCTGCCTTTTTTTTTTCTTTTTAAACTGGTAGGAAATATAATAATCTGATCAGTTTGGAATTAACAAAGAATCATAAGCATTTTCATTTCAATAGGCCTGAGTCCAACTTTGCAATTTAAAATCAAATATACCTGATATGTACCATTTCAATTATTGAACTGTCATTGTCCCGGTGTGATGGTAAAAGAGGTCAGGAGATTGTGCGATGCCTATTTGCATAAAAGTCATTGTGCAAAAGGAAATTGGAATATGTGTGTGTATCTGAAAAACCAAAACAGGTTTTTCTTAATCTTATTCTAGTCATTTGTTTAGATAAAGAAAGCTGTTTTCAGAGATAAACAAAAGTTATTCTTTTCTGTTGCTAAATATTAACCTGAATATGGAAATTTTTGCACTTTTTGCATTAGTTTCATATTTCTGTTCCTCTCAAGGTTGAATTTCAGTGTGAAATTTAATTCCAGCTGCAGGATTTATTTTTTTGTAAAGTAATCACAACTCAAATTATTTTATTGTATTTTCATATAAAAAGCAAGGCAGAGGCTGAAAAAGTTCCTGTAGTAGAACTATACATGCTGGCTTAATACTTATAACTAATAAATACACAGATCAAATAGAGATCAGCTGGTTAGCTAATAGCAACTAATAAATCACTAGTGTTTTCAGATCACAATGTAATTGGCCAGACCTGCTACTTTGTCTTCTTCTGTTTTTAAGCTTGACATTTACTGAAGCACACCATGTGTCAGAACATGGCTACTCCAGCACAAATATGGGTGTTCTCACTGCATTCACAAGGCAAGAAATATATATTACAGTATGAGCTGAGAACTCTCTTTATATTCCAGTAGGGAAAAAAGATTAAAAATATGTGTTTATCCAGATACACTATATATATATATGTATATATGTATCTCTATATTAATATATAGAGATAGATACACACACCTATAGATACATGATGATACATGCCAGTCTGTAGAAGGATGACTTTAGACCAGGTATTCACAACTTATTACATCCATGTCAGGAGAGATAAAATGATATTGCGTGTGTGGAACTGTTACCAAACTCAAACAAAATTTAAAGAAAGCAAAGCCTGTCACTGGGACTCTCTGATTTTATTTTTGATGTGTCTTTGCTTAACTGGTCCTACTGTATCCCCACACATCAGGCACTCACCGTTATCCCCTTCTCTCTTTGCTGAAATCCTTACTGTTTTCTCCTGCCTATATCTTCTCTTCATGGAAATACTCTGTGTTGTGAGATCACCCATCTAATTCCCCAAAGAAAACGAGCATCCTTTTAATTAAGGAGGAAGGTCACCTTCCTCTAAAAGCAGAGTAGTGCATTAAAAGGTGTAGATGACTCTCAGGTTTTTTTTCCCAGAGTGCATTTGGTTTTAAAGGAACCACTTAATCTGGATGAATTTCTGTTGTATGAGGGGGAACCAGTTGTTATGTCAGCCATGGGGATGTGGAGGGTGGTGGCCCACCCTAACAGCTTCCTTCATCTCCCTCCTTCCAAACACACACACACACACACACACACATCACATATCACACCCAACCTCCACCTCAGAGAAGTAAAAGCTGGCACTACCGTTAATTTACCCCAGGACCATGTCAACTCAGACTTTGGGATTGGTGTTACAGTGTTTGTGTAAGTTGTGCTCATCGTCTCATGTGAAGTGTAGAAAGCGTTAGTCACTCAGTAGTGTCTGACTCTGCGACCCCATGGGCTGTAGCCCACTAGCCTCCTCTGTCCATGGGATTTTCCAGGCAAGAATACTGAAGTAGGTTGCCATTTCCTTCTCCAGGGCATCTTCCTGACCCAGGGATAGAACCCGTGTCTTCTGCATTTAACCCAAAGTTGTAAATCCCTATGTATCTCCCACCCTGAGATCATTTTAGGAAATGCAGACAGAGGTTTATATCTCATGATGAATGTGCTCTCCCCACTGGTTTCTTTGGCTTCCACGTAATTGTCCCTCTTAGTGGAGCTTGTTTAAAATCACTGAAATGCTTGTGTGGGTGCGGGGATGCCATGCAGTAAGGCGGCCAAAGTCATATGTTAAGCAGGCCTCATGCTGCTGAAAGGGTCTTGGCCCCGGGTGGAGTGAGGAGGAGCTGGCATGTGCATAATGACTGCGATTCTGCTTCCAAAACATCTGGCCTGCCTGAGTTCTACTGGAAACGCTCTACCAAGTTTGCTTGAAGTCTGAGCCTGTGCTCAGGCGAGTTCAATTAGACGTGGAGATTTGTTCATTATTCAGATAATTCAAGCCTTCAAAAGGCACTCTTTCCCCCCCAAATTATCAGTGTATTTCCAGAGACCTTGTGGTGATATGATTTATTCAAAAGAAGAGCAACAATTGGAGGCACAGTCCCCAAGAACTTGCTGGGAAACATCTTCATAGATTCTGTAACCAAGGAGGAACATGGTGATTGATGTTCTGTTTGCAGAATACCCAAATGACATCCCAAGTTTTACTTCTGATAAATACAGAAACATTCACTGAGCACTTCGTTTGGACTGGGTTTTTAAATGTCTCTATTTATGGAGATAGTCCCATTAATGAGGAAGGATACAAACCATGTTCTCTAAGGTGATGCTTCCTAGCTAACTCTGTTCTTCCAATGTGGCAGAGCCTTTAATCAAATTAAGGGTTGAATCTGTATACTAAATCCTAAAGGAAATAAACCCTGAATATTCATTGGAATGACCGATGCTGAAGCTGAAGCTCCAATGTTTTGGCCACCTGATGTGAAGAGCCAGCTCATTGAAAAAGACCCTGTTGCTGGGAAAGATGGAAGGCAAAATGAGAAGGGGGCAGCAGAGGATGAGATGGTTAGAGAGTGTCACTGACTCAATGGATGTGAATTTGAGCAAACTCTGGGAGACAGTGAAGGACAGGAACGCATGGCATGCGGCAGCCCATGGGGTCTCAGAGAATCAAGCAGGACTTAGTGACTAAATAACAACCACATACTAGCCCACAAAAGCTTCCGTGCTTTTATCCATCAGTGGTTGGTCAAAAGGCTAGGTGTGATTGCTTTCTTGGGTCATCAGTAGCTGTAGAACAATATGTCTTGGCTGACTCATTGCTCTTTTGCAGTGTAAGACTTTGTGAGTTGGTTTGAGACAAAGGTTATGGTGGGAATTACAGAGCGAACTAGAGCTTCTCTATTAGTTGGAAGGTTTATATTGTTCTTTGAACATGAGGATGATGCAATTCCTGGAAAATGAAGAAGAAAACAATTTGCTAAAGATGCAAAATGTGTCAAATTACAACTTCAGTCAATTCCCTTTTACAACAAAGACGTAACTTAGAGTCTTACTTAGAGTCTTGGAGACTCTAAGTTCTGTTTACAATGCTATTGATAAGAATTCTACTTAAAGGTAAATTATTGTGATGACAGTTCTGTTGTCACTGATAGTAACTATTATATGTAGTTAACATTCCATTTCACTTAGTTTTATAATATTTTATTAATGTTCTAGGTTTCTTTAAAGGAAAAGTGCTTTTGCAGCTTTGAATATAATACATATATTAAATATGTATACGTAAATATAAATGTGTATTGAGATCATATTATTATTTTATTGATACATATTTTCCTAAAGACTTTCTTTCATTGGAAGTATTTGGAAGCATAGAATATACTTTGGGCTTCCCTGGTGGCTCAGACGGTAAAGAATCCACCTGCAATGTGGGAGACCTGGGTTCAATTCCTGGGTTGGGAAGATCTCCTGGAAAATGGAACAGCTATCCACTCCAGTATTCTTGCCTGGAGAATTCTATGGACAGAGGAGCCTGGCAGGCTACAGTCCATATGGTCACAAAGAGTCAGACATGCCCAAGCGACTTTCAGTTCACTTCACTTTATCTGTCATTGGGCTTCCCTCATGACTCAGACAGTAAAGAATTTGCCTGCAATGCCAGAGACTTGGGTTCAGTCCCTGGGTTGGAAAGATCCCCTGGAGAAGGGCATGACAACCCACTCCAGTATTCTTGCCTGGAGAATCCCATGGACTGAGGAACCTGGCAGGCTACAGTCCATGATGTCGCAAAGAGCTGGACACGACTGAGCTACTAACACCTTCAGGTTGAATTTTCCATACTATTGGGCTTCCTTCCTAGCTCCTTCGGTAAAGAATCTGTCTGCAACGCAGGAGACACAGGTTCTATTCCTGAGTCAGGAAGATCCCCTGGAGAAAGGAATGGCTACCCACTCCAGTATTCTTGCCTGGAAAATTCCATGGACAGAAGAGCTGGTGGGCTGCAGTCCATGGAGTCACACAGAGTCAGACAGCACTGAGTGACTTAAAAAAAAAATTTCACTTGGGAGTCCACTTTTATCCATTCAAGTGACAGATTATTTTAAAGATCCTGCAGATGTAATGTAACAAAAGAGCTCAGTAGTAGGGTTTACAGCCATGAAAGCATTTAACTGGCATGATGAACTTACAGCTCTTGGGAGCATCTCCAAACTGGAAGGAGACACAGCTGGTTAAAATTGTTACCTGTTTACTGTCACAATAGAGTTCTTTCCCTTTAAAGAAACTTCCTTTTCCTGACATTTTGGGGGTGCTTGGTATAGTAAATAGAAAGGACTCATAGAATATTTATCACTCCGAGTGCCTGAGCTCTCAGTGCTTGCAAGTTAAGCACCTCCGGAAGCTGCCTTAATTTATTCAGGTCACCGGGTACTTCGGCAGTAATGTACTAAATGGTACCCCGCTGACCTGGAAGCCGGAATGTGCGTCCCTAAGCATTTAACTTCCTCCACAGCAACAAGTAAAAGCACAGTCTAGACCCTACCCAGCATCCCAGTCTTCTCTTCCCTTTCCCCAACATCCTTACAACTACTGGAGGAAGTCCTATTCATTTGCTATGTACCTAGCCTTTTAAAAGATAATCTTGTTTTGAATTATTTTTTTTTAAAACTTGTATCTCCTACTTCTTACTTTGATCCCTTTCGTTCCAAGTTTCCAGTTTTCCTTCCACCCGAGGTTTCTTTCTTTCTCTTTTACATCTCTTCACCTTTTATTTTTATTTATTTATTTTGGCTGCACTGGGTCTTCGTTGCTGCAGTCGGACTTTGCTAGTTGCAGCACGTGGGGGCTGCTTTCTAGTTGTGGTGCATGGGCTTCTCGTTTCGGTGGCATCTCTTGCTGTAAAGCACAGGCTCTGGGTGTGTGGACTTCAGTAGTTGCAGCACACAGGTTCAGTAGTTGTGGCTCCCAGGCTTAGTTGCTCCGCAACATGTGGGATCTTCCTGGACCAGGGATCAAACCTGTGTCTTCTGCATTGGCTGGTGGATCCTTAATCACTAGAACACCAGGGGAATCCGCCACTGTAGGTTTCTAATGCACTCTTTCTCCTTGAGAATTTGCTAATGATTCCAGAGAACTAGTCCACATCTTTTTAGAACCATTGACATGAACTTAGAGATGCTTGAGGAAATCTTTGCCTTTCTGAATCTGGCTTCCAATCCTTCAAAAAATATTCTCAGTCATTGACACCACTGTAGTTGATTATATTCAGTGATGAATAATCTTTTAATGAAAAGTAAGAATAGTTTCAGTTGTTGAAGTGACAGAACTATTGGCAGGAGAGACTCCCATTACTGGTAGCTGGTATGTGTAAAGGATGTAAGGACATTTTGATAATTATGACATTTGATAATTATGATGGGCAGTATCTTTCAAAGACTTCCAATATTTCTCACTATTACTTTGGCAATAACACTATGCAATAACAATGCAAAGAACACTAGCATGTGTCCTTAGGGCCTGAAGTCAGTCACTGTTCAGTTGTGGGGAATCTGGTAACAAGTCTAACTTCTATCACTTCTGAAAGAGTGTTGGTTTACAATGTATCTCCTTTAAAGTGAAAGTGAAAAAGTGAAAGTGTTCCTCACTCAATTGTGTCAACTCTTTGCAACCCCATGAACTGTAGCCCGCCAGGCTCCTCTGTCCATGGCATTCTTCAGCCCAGAATACTGGAGTGGGGTGCCATTCCCTTCTTCAGGGGATCTCCTGACCCAGGGGCCGAACCCATGTCTCCTGCATTGCAGGCAGGTTCTTTACCATCTGAGCCACCTTAAACTCAACATATCATACCTTAAACTCAGCACTTACCCCTGAGTAACAGGGTAAGGGACATCAGACATGATGGGAGGGGAGAATGATTCCCCAATTTACACCAAAGAAATGCTGTTGTTTTCTATTTTTATTTAATTTTTTTTATTGGAGTATAGTTGCTTTACAATGGTGTATTAATTTCTACTGTGCAGCAAAGTGAATCAGCCATATGTATACATACACCCCCTCTTTTTTGGGTTTCCTTTCCAATTAGGGTCAGCACAGAGCATTGAGTTTCCTGAGCCATGTATAGTAGATTCTCATTAGTTATGTACTTTACACATAGTATCAATAATGTATATATGTCAGTCCCAATCTCCCAATTCATCCCACTCTTGCTTTCCCTCTTCGTGTCCATAAGTTTGTTCTCTGTCTTTTTAAAAATAAAATTAATATGCTAAAATGGGAAATACGTAAACAGTGGAATATACCTTTCAGGTTTGATTTCATTTGGTGAATTGGTACTATACAAACTTTGGAAGAGAGAAAACACTCTCCTCCTTAGTATGAGATGCTATCACTACTATGTAAACAGAAGTCCCTCAATGTCCTTTGAGAAAGAATTTGGATAAAAGCATGTTCTGGTTTAATTTATTTGTTTTTGGTTTATTGTAATTTTTATTAGCAAATTAAATAATTAAAAAAACACATTTGGATGGAACAATTGTACCAAGATTTTCCATGATGAATATTTCCTGAGAAGATACTCCCCAGGCTTATAACCAAATTCCTTAAAAATAGATCCAAAGAGAATTCATAAATAACTTTTTTTCCCAGAAAAGTAGAGACTTTGACTCTGTTAATTCCGTAAATATTAGAAAAACTAAGATGGGTTTTATGAAGAACTCTTTAATTGTTGCAGTATTCATCCTTAACGTGGCAATGGAATCACCATCTTTAAAGTCACAAATGCAAAAACCTCTTCCTATTGCTTAATTGTGTCAACATTTACTTAGATGTATATTTCAAAAGGGCTTCCCAGGTGATGGTAGTAGTAAAGAACCTGCCTGCCAATGCAGGAGAGATAAGAGATGCAGGTTCAACGCCTGGGTCGGGAAGATCAATTGGAGGAGGGCATGGTAACCCACTCCAGCATTCTTGCCTGGAGAATGCCATGGACTAGGAGTCTGGCGGGCTGCAGTGCAGAGGGTCACAATGAGTTGGACACAACTGAAGTGACTTAGCACAAATGCACGCATCTTTCAAAATAGACTCTCAGGTAGAATATTTACTTTTAAGTTCCTGAAGCAAGTACTAGGTCATTCTATTTCTTCCAGTAGAACCATGGCTACTCCTTTAAATGTAATGGCTTTGTAACATATTGTAAAAGCATTGATACAGAAGTACATTGAAATTGATTTTTTTTCTAGTCTGTTAACACTTTTCTAAAAAGTGAACCACTTAATTCTTTAGCAGTGAGTATAGAAGAATGTGGATGTATTTCAGTTCTCATGTGTTTGGTCATTATAAAGGCAAAATGCCAGTATTCCAATGATGTTTTCAGTATGTATCCAAGGAGACCTATTTATGCCTATTTTGCTCAAACCGTGGAACAAATTGCATGCACACGTGTGTGGGGGGTGGATGGGGGGAAGACAGAGAGAGAGGAGTCAGAATACAGTATCCTAAGACTTATTTTAAAAATTGATGGAGATTTTGAGTTAATCATTAATGCCCACTTATTTTATTTTAAAGTAGATCACAGAAATCTCTTCCTACCCATTGTAAGCGTTCTCAGTCCCTAGAGATAATAAACCTTTGATGATGTTGTGCAAGATTCGTCAACAAGCCCTGAAATTAGTCTTGTATGTACACATGACTAATCAAAGTTTCAAGGAACAGGATGCATGCATGCTCAGTCACTTCATTCGTCCATGGGATTCTCCAAGCAAGAGAACTGGAGTGGGTTGCCATGCCCTCCTCCAGGGAATTTTCCCGAATCAGGGACTAAGCCCGCATCTTCTACATTGCAGGCAGATTCTTTTACCCACTGAGCTGCCTGGGAAGCCCCAGGGAACAGGAAGTGAATTGGTAAAAGTGATAGGTTATAGGCACTCCAGAAAGTCGATGGCCTCACCAAATGTGGGAGCACATTCAGAAGGCCTTACAGAAGGGAAGTGCTGTTTCCACTATTGGAGCAGGTATCTTTTTACAAAGACTTGAGCACTAAGTCTTGTGAAAAATCATCTTTTAATGCAAAGAGTTTCTTAAAGTAATCTCTATCTAATTAGTACTTTGTTCTTTTCTTTGCCTTCAAGTCACAACAGATACAGCAAGACACTTAGACTCAAAAGGATCCTTGAAATTCTGGGAATTAGGTAATCAGAACAAATACCTTCTTAAATTGATGAACTCTCAGATGTCCCCAGGGGAACATGATAGGATAAGACAGCAATCTCAATAATTAAGCTTGAAATTATTTAGGAAAATGTGAGTAAAAGTCTTAAGAAATCAGTTCTAAAATAGAGAAGGAAGGAACTAATGGAAAAGAAGAAAGAAAGTGAAGTCACTCAGTCGTGTCCGACTCTTTGCGACCCCATGGACTATAGCCTACCAGGCTTCTCCATCCATGGAACTTTCCAGGCCAGGGTACTGGAATGGGTTGCCATTTCCTTCTCCAGGGGATTTTCCTGACCCAGGAATCGAACTCAGGTCTCCTGCGCTGCAGGCAGGTTCTTTACCCTTTGAGCCACCAGGGAAGCCCAACCTACCATGCGGGCAGGGCAGTGCATGTTGAGGCCACTGTATTCTGCTTGAGTGCTGCGATGCTTTATTTTCAGCAGCTTTATTGAGATATATTTCATGTACCACAAAATGCACTCATTTAAAGCATCCAATTAATTATTTTTTAGAATAGTCCCAGAATTATGCAGCCATCACCACAATTGATTTTTGAACATTTTCAATACTCCAAAAGAAATCCTTTGCTGTTTACCTCTACTCCTCCCCACCGCCTGATAATCCCAACCTCCCCAGCCCTGGCCCTTGACAACCACTAATTACACTCTGTCTATATAGTCTAGAATCATACTATTTTTTGTTCTTTGTGACAGACTTCTTTCACTTAATGTAATGTTTTCAAGATTCATCTATATTGTGGTATATGAGTCAGCATTTCATACCTTTTTATTATGAAATTCCCATTGTATGGATAGACTACATTTTATTTACCCTCTTATCAGTTTATGGGCATTTGAGTTGTTTCAACTTTTTGGCTATTATGAATAATGAAACTGAGCCTTTGTGTATAGGTTTTTGTATGGATATTGTGTATATGTGTTTTCCTTTCTCTTGGGTTTATACCTACAAGTGGAATTCCTGAAACAATGGTCACTGGTTTTAACTGGACTCAGTGCTGCTGGTCACTTCTTGTATCTGATCAGCTCCTTTCCCCTTTTCTTTAAAGAATTGTACAAATGTTTATCACTCTCCCAGTGAGAGTGATAAACTTTGCCTTATTCATCTTCTCCATGACCAATAAAAGTCCAGTGAGAAAATGAATTTGAACATCTCCTGAACACTAACTAGGTGGCAGATAATCCAAGTTCTTTAAATATATTAATTCATTTCATTCTAACAACAAACCTATATAATTATGCCCATTTTGAAGATGAGGAAACTAAGGCAATGAACACTTAATTAATTGGTAACAGTGCCAGCTGGGTCAGGATTTATACTCAGATTGACTGACTCCAACACCCGCAGTCACTTTGTTAAAGTGAAGATCCTTTGAGAAGAATGCCTGGATAAGAAGGCCTTGTTTATGGCAGAAGGGCATGACTGTAAGAGTGACTGTAACAGTTGATCTTTGGGAAGGACAGTCTTTGAGAGGAGAAGAAGTAATGATGAGATAGATAGAGATTTAGAGATTTGGGGAAGAGACAGTGAGGGATGGCAAATTAGAAAAATCACTGATAGCTGTATGTAGGGTTTTTTCCTGTGTCAGAATGTAAACCTTTATCTGGTTGATACAGTGTTCTTTGAAAAATGTTTATGAACTGAATTCTCCATACTGGGTGAAAACTGGTGTATTTTATGATAATGACTGAAACACATTTTGTTAGATTGATGTTCTGTGGTGGGTGGTGTTCAGTTGCTCAGTCATGTCTGACTCTTTGTGACACCATGGGCTGCAGCATGCCAGGCTTCTCTGCCCATGGGCTTTTCCAAACAAGAATGCTGGAATGGGTTGCCATTCCCTTCTTCAGGGGATCTTCATGGTCCAGTAATTGAACCCAGGTCTCAGGCAGATTCTTTACCATCAGCGCCACCAGGGAAGTAGAACTAGACTGAAGTTCTAGTAAAACACAAAAGCTGGCTTGTCCTCATTGCACTGTGGTGATGAATAAAACAGACACAGAGGCTATACGAAGCAGTTCCTGTCTTCAAGAAGCTCTCCAGGTTTTTTAGAAGAAAATATACAATCCTTTTTATCTGTGCTTTATTTTCCCTTGTGAATTGTCTCTGTTAACAGCTTTTCTGAATTCCAGAAGTTTGTAGGGACATTTTTGGTCCTCTGTATAACACATTTTAGCAATGTTTACTCCTTTGTGTCATTCAGAAAGTTAATATTTAGATTTCCTGTGGTATCTAGGGAAGAAATTAGATTCCTGCCTTGCAGAACTGTGATAACATGGCTATTTGTTTCTTCTCAAGTAAAAGATGTCCCCTTGTTGAAAAATAATGCACAATAACAGTATAATTTAAATTTTCTCTCCCTCTTGCCTCCCTCTCCCCACTTATATGATGTTTGGTGAGCATGAATTTTACCTTTTCAGAGTGATAAATATATGGACAAAGGGAAATATTACTTGGTTTGTTTTTTGTGTGTTTTTTTTTTTTTTTTTGCTAACTAGAAGGATTTTTTTTTTCTCTTTCTAGATGTAAAAGCATAAATATACTTGTCTCTAATAGCTAATCTAATTAATCAGTGGAAATGGTTGGTATTTTATCTGTAACTATTTCAAGCATCACCCTATTTTATTTAAACACTTGAAATTGACCTTGGCGTTTTCAATTTCCTGAGACCTTCTGCTTTTCATAAAGCCTATTGACATGGGTAGGGTGAGGTCAGGGCTTGAGCTGCCAGTGTTCCTACCGTTAGAACATAACATTGCATAATTTCTTCTTTCTGTTTTACTCTGAACAAAAAAAAAGTCTTTAAAGAAAAATGAAAGAAAGCATGCATGCAAGAAAGCATGATAAGCTCTCATGTTATCTCAGGCTAAAAGATTCCCTGGAGCTACTTTCTTGAGTCTAAAACACAGTGAGACTAAAAAGACTGGATGACTGTTTTGGCATTTATGTCTAGGAACACTGATGAGCTTAATAAGCCTTGACAAGGTGGGAATCACTTTTGATGCCCTCCTACTAATAGTATATTGGAAGTGGAGTGTGGTGGGAGGTGTGGAGTGATGTTTCAGAGAAAGGCAGTGGAAGATACGCCCATCTATCTCCCTGGGCGTGAGTGCATGTCCAACTCTTCTGTGACCCTAGGGATTGTAGCCCACCAGGCTATCCAGTGCATTGGATTCTCCAAGCAAGAATACTGGAGTCAGTTGCCATGCCTTCCTCCAGGGGATCTTCCTGACCCAGGGCTTGAACCCCTGTCTCTTGTGTCTTCTGCTATCTCCCTGTAGTCTTCTATAACTCAAGAAAAGTTTAAAAGAAGAGTTAACGAATTTTCTGTCTTCAAGTGTCCAGTCAAATTTCTTGCTCTTTATGTGGTTTTTGGCAAGCATTTTGGTGCTTTAGTTAATATATTAGTAAATGGAGAAAAAAAAAACACTCCAGTGAGTTCTGGAGATCTTAATTAAGGTACAAAAATAGCTTTGAAAACGCATTCTGAGATGAAAGCTTTTCTCATATGTGGAAAATATTACTCATGTCTTGTCAGCACATCTACTCCATTGGCATTGCTTTTTGTACTTGGAGATAACTTCTGCTTTCCTTATTATTGGTAAGATACTTTCCTTTTTAATTTCTGTGAGTGCACTCAGTTACACTCTTATATCCAGGACTTGTCATTCCTGAAAAGCCATTCTTAACTTTCTCTCTCCAGTTGGCCTTCAGTTGAAATTTGTTTGAAGAGGAATGTAGCTATACTCATCCACTTGAAAATGGGTAAATATAGCTCCGAGAAAATAACTATTTGTGTATCCTTTTATGTGCTTTAAATTCAATGCCCATTCTTTCTTAGAAGTTTGCCCACAGAAAAGGAACTGTGTATGACACTTTTAAATTCCACTTTTCAGATCCGGCAAGTGTGAATTTGCAAATGAGTAGTAGTAAGTGGAGCTCACACAGCTGAAAACTGGATGCTTAAAGCTTCTGTGTCTGGTGTTAATTTTGCTTCTGTCTTTTGGCTGCTACCACAATTTTTTCATCTATAAAATGGGCTCTGAGTTACCATGATGATTAGAAAGTAGGCATTAACAAATCACTGAGATCTGATTTACAGGTAATCATGTCTGTGGTTCTCAGAGCTGAATTTTTCTGAGCTTTAGTATTTCATCTTAAATTGCAGAGATAGTTACACATATTTCTCTGGTTTCAGATTTTCCATGGTTTTGGTTAATCGGCAGGTATATATTTACACATTTTTCTTGTAAACAGGAAGTAGTGTAGCAATCGTATGCATGCATGCCTGTGAAGTTGCTTCAGTGGTGCAGCCTGTGAACTGTAGCCTGCCAGACTCCTCTGTCCATGGGATTCTCCAGGCAAGAACACTGCAGTGGGTTGCCATGCCCTCCTCCAAGGGATCTTCCGGACCCAGGGATCAAACTGGTGTCTCTTGCATCTCCTGCATTGGCAGGCGGGTTCTTTATCACTAGCACCACCTGGAAAACTCAGTAACTGTACTATTGTTATTGTTCAGCTGCTCAGTTGTGTCTGACTCTTTGTGACCCCATGGACTGCAGCACACCAGGGTTCCCTGTCCTTCAGTACCTACTGGAGTTTGCTTAAACTCATGACCATTGAGTCAGTGATGCCATCCAACCATCTCATCTGTCACCACCTTCTCCTGCCCTCAATCTTTCCCAGCATCAGGGTCTTTTCTAATGAGCCGGCTCTTGGCATTAGGTGGCCAAAGTATTGGTGCTTCAACTTCAGCGTCAGTCCTTTCAATGAATATTCAGGGTTGATTTCCTTTAGTATTGACTGGTTTGATTTCCTTGCTATCCAAGGGAATCTCAAGAGTCTTAAGAGCATTAAGTTCAAAAGCATCAATTTTTAGGCTCTCAGGCTTCTTAATGGTCCAACTCTCATATCTATACATGACTAGTGGAAAAACCATATCTTTGACTATACAGGGTTTTGTTGGCAAAGTGATGTCTCTGCTTTTTAATACACTGTCTAGGTTTATCATAGCTTTTCTTCCAAGGAACAAACCTTTTTTTAATTTCATAACTGCAGTCACCATCTGCAGTAATTTTGGAACCCAAGAAAATAAAATCTGTCACTGTTTCCATTTTTTCCCTGTCTATTTGCCATGAAGTGATGGGACTGGATGCCATGATCTTCTTTTGTTTTTTGAATATTGAGTTTTAAGCCAGCTTTCTCACTTTCCTCTTTCACTTTCATCAAGTTCCTCTTCACTTTCGTCATTAGAGTGGTGTCATCTGCATATCTGAGATTGTTGATATATCTCAGTAATTGTATATAAAGAAATAACTGAATCACATCATGGAACGCCCTGTGGCTTATTTATTTATTTGACTAATTATGTCTCTTATTCATTTGAGAGACCACTCTGTCAGGCCCTTTGCTGGAAAGTATGGATATTGTGTCAAACAAGACAGACAGAGGCCTTGGTGGAATATACAGTTTAGAGAAGTAGACAAACGTTAAGCACATATTCACACATACTGTAAAGAAATAGTTATTTACCATTGTGAACAAATAAGTAGTTGTTTTTGATCTGGAACATGCATTTGTGTCATTAGTACACAGGTATTTGTGTAAATCAAACTCTTCCTCCAATCTTGGATGAAAGTGAAGAATGTGAGTAAGAACCTGTATTGAGGCAGTTAGAAAGGGAGCCAGGGCTGAAGTGAGTTACTTGCACGCTCAGTTGCTTCTGTCGTGCCCGACTCTTTGCAACCCTATTGACTTGTACCCCACCGGGCTTCTCTGTCCATGGGATTTTCCAGGCATGAATACTGGAGTGGCTTGCCATTTTCTTCTCCAGGGGATCTTCCCCACCCAGGGATTGAACCCACATCTCTTATGTCTCCTGCATCGACAGGCAAGTTCTTCACCACTAGCTCCACCTGGGAAGTCCTTGAACTGAATTGACTTCACTAGATATTGACTGTTGTCCTGTAGAAAAAAATCATTTATTTGCCAGTGAGATTTGATCAGAGTGCAAGCGCTCTCAAACTTTTGGGGCTCACGAAACGTTTTTGTGAAGAGACAGTCTAGAAACAGCTGCACATCCAATTGACTGATTTGTGCAGAATGTCTGTACAAGTTGAATCAACTAAAGTTGAATGTGAGAGTCCCGGTTACCACTTTTAAAATGTAGTGGTGTCAAGGCCTACCATCTGTGGGGTGCAACCAGAAATCTCTTCATTTGAATGGATGATGCTGATCGTCAGTTGGATTTGAGGATCACTGAACTGTATACTTTGAAGGTCACTGGGGATCTGAAGATTCCTGGGACAGCAGTGACTGTGGCGGTTGTACCAGCCTCAGCTCTGTTAGCATCTGTCCCTCCATGTTCAGAAGAGGAAGCAGTCCTGTGTGGTCACCTGTGTTCTCTCTGTTTACACACTGAGACTTTTCTAGAGTCTGTTGATCCTGTATACTCCGTCTGAGCAAGTCATGGAAGGCATTGCCCTCTGTCCTGCTCCTGGTTTTGCTTCTAAGGACAGGAATCTGACCTGTTTTGATATTAAAAAAAAAAAAAAAATTCCATTTCAGTAGGAAAAATGGCAAACCTTTATAAAGAAAACCTTTCTTCACAAAACAGCTATTCTTTTGTTGAAAGTCTGGCACTTTTGTGAACTGTCGGGCCAAGAAACCACTCTCCAGATGTTGGTTTAAAAAAAACAAGTCTAAAGCCCCTTGATTGAATTTGGTAGGAATATCTTTGCTGGTAAAGTTTTGGAATCATACTTTGCCTCATCACAGTTGCAGAAATCCACTCTCCTTGTACACAAAGATATCCCCAGGCAGCAGATATATAGTCTATTTTCTGAACAGGAATCTTATAGGTCTCTCGAGGGCTGGCTTCCACAGGCCTGCTGGGTTGTACGTTCATTTGTAGCTCACTGTAATGATTCTGCAATTTCTCATTTTCTTGCTATTCTAGGAAGGCAGATTCTGAGGTTTGTTTTTAGAGTTTTACCAGCAGATTCCCTCTCTTCTTCTCTCCATAGATGTGGATATAAATAAATGTGTGCACGGTATGTGTGAAGGATGTGTGTGTGTAGGTAGAGATGTGTGTAGGTATGTATGTGCATGCATGCTAAGTCCCTTCAGTTGTGTCCAACTTTGTGCGACCCTATGGACACACGTGTGCATGCTAAGTCACTTCAGTCATATCTGACTCCTTCTGATGCTATGGACCATAGCCTACCAGGCTCGTCTGTCTGTGGGATTCTCCGGGCAAGAATACTGAAATGGGTTGCCATGCCCTCCTCCAAGGAACTTCCCAACTGAGGGATCGAACCCGTGTCTCTTACATCTCCTGTGTTGGCAGGCAGGTTCTTTAACACTGGCGCCACCATGTGTGTATATATCACTTTATTTTGTTTATGAGAGAGACCTTATTTTGTATGGTCTACAATTTGACAATTTTCTTTTAATATCTGTACTTTCCTTTTCTCCCCAATATAGCATCTAATACAGATGCACTGGCAGCTACAATGATAACCATTGCCCAAAAGAAGGAAATAAATATGGTGCCCAATTTCATAAGCAAGAGAGTCTACATTGTCAGAACACGTAACTCTGGAAAAGTTACTGTATTAACTGGAGTAAACCAGTGAAAGTAACTGGAAAAGTTACTTCACTTACATGTTGAAGACTAGGTCTTTGCCTGTTTCATCAAGAAGTTCCTTTTTTTGTAGATCAACGAGAAATAATCAAGTCTGTGCTGACCCCTGATCTACTGTAAAATGCCAATGCCAAATTGTATCTGAGTTCCACTGGCCATGTAGCCTGTGTCCCTCAAAAGATCAAAAAAAAAAAAAAAAATCCTCCTTATAAATTGAAAGAGCAGGCTAATAAAATAACTTGAGTTATTCCCTTAAAAAAATCAAGCCGATTATTTCAAGATCTTGCTAATAACTTGATTGGCTTGATCAGTCACTTGGGTCCAGCTGACGCATGTAGATCAATGCAGAATAGAAATTTCCTGCCCTGCCAGGACCAAGCCCTGGGCACTTGGTTATCTAAGAGTAAGGTTCTGAGTGTGCTTTAAACCTTTGGAGGTTTGTGCTCGAGTAAAAGATGTAGGACAACGTTGTATGTTTGTGTGACCTAGAGCATTTTGCTTTATGATGACAGACATATTATCTGTCTGTGCCAGTTTGAATGCAAAGGCATTTCATAGTCATAATCTGTTAATACCAGTTAGCAGTGTCACAAATTAAAGCATTAGTGGATTTGTGTTGCTTGAGGAAGCAACTGATATAAAATACCAGGAGGCTGAAGGAGTCAGGTTGTTGATTGTAACATAATGCTTCATACGATGTAGTCTCCATGCTGGTAGGTGGCATGACGCCTCTGAACATACCTTCATAGGCAGCTCAAATGAATAGTTCAGTAGGCAAAAAATATATTATTAAGATGCATTAGTCTGGATACATTCTCAAAGAAAAAAAAATGTAGTGACCAGAAGATAGCAAAAATAAAAGAAGATACCCTTTTTTTACCAAAAAAGATTTTACTACTTAAAAAAAAGTCTGTATTGCAGACAAAAAATTCTTCCCCGTATTTGGAGTGCATTTTTTTAAATTGAAGTGTAGTTGTTTTACAATACTACATTAATTTCTGCTGTATAGCAAAGTGATTCAGTTATATATATATGTGTATGTGTGTGTGTATACACATTCTTTTTATATTCTTTTCCATTATGGTTTATCACAGAATATTGATAAATATACAATATCAATGTATTTAACAATTATATATAATATCAAGTATATAATTATCAAAACAGATAATATCCTTGTGCTGTACAGTAGGACCTTGTTATTTTTGTCTATGTATAATAGTTTGCATATGTTAACCCCAAACTCCCAGCCCATCCCATCCCCACCCCTCTTCCCCAGAAAAAATGCCTTTTCTACATTAGTATCATTCTGGGTCTCTACTTAAATAAAAAGCTTAACGATAGTTTTCAAAATATATTTTTATAGGGAATATTGAAACTCCTGTGACAGATTTTTGACCAAATCATTAATATTGATACTATCATGAAGGGCATATAACTCTCTTATCAAGAGACCCTTCACCTGGGAATATGGAAATGATTGGGTAAATTATGGAAGGAACATAAGATTAAATTTCCTCTTTAATTTTTGTAGTGATTTGAAAGAGTAATGCATTTATTACTGTAGCACATTTAGTATTTGTCAGGCATTTAAATGATTTTTCATATTTCTCCCTTTTTAGTCTAGACTATGGATATATTCCGAGAGAAAGTTATAAGGATGGACAATTACAAAGAATGAGAACCTCTGGTTAAAATTATATTCACACTGAACTACAATGAGGGTATTAAAAGTATTTCATCCCATTTGTAAAATATCTTCCGTGACTATGAAAGGGCAGTATTTTTCCAATTATATCTGCTTTAGCCTGCAAATGGATTACTGTATAAGAACTCTTATAAAGCAAAGAGTCCAAAAATAATTGAAAGTGTAAGGATAGATAAGCTAAGCATATAAAGACCCTAAGCAAACTTCTCTCCATAGCATTCACAGAACAGGAAAAAAAAGTTTCTCTTAACTCCCACACAGGTCCAGGTGACCACTTTAAGCCTTAGCATCTGGATGCTTCTTATTGACAGGGAGTGCCTACTGCATAATTTCTAGCTCAATTCTCCAGTGTCTGGAAGATTGCATTTTGACTCTCCCCAATATTAATAACCAGATTTGATCTGAGGGCTGTCCAAGGTCAGGCAGACGGGCCAGGGCAGCCTGTTTGTCTGTGTGCAGGGACTGTGACATCGACTCAGAGTGACAGGTAGAGGATGGGGGCGGGGAGACCAGGGTGTTAACCTCCAGGCCAGGGGAAGGAGCCTCTTCATGCTGGGAACAAAGAGCCCCGGGAGGTTGTGGGCGCCTCCTCCTCCCACCCACCCTCGTGCTCATAATATTTTCCCACACGATACACTGTTGAGGGAATGCATTTCAGAAGAGGTAAATTATTAAAATCAGCTCCATAAAAACACTAATATTTATATGAAGTCTTGTTCAGAACTTTGATTCAGATTTGACACTGCTTTATATGGATTGATTTTGCATGGCTTTTCCTTTAGGTAAACAAGGCAGCCATGCTAGAGCATGCTATCTTCATCCCTGAAACACCCCCTCGGTTTTGCAGGAGCTCTAGAATATGGGGTAAGATATACTTTAGGAACCAGATAAACAACTCTGGAAGCTCCAGAATTTGTAATATTCTACTATAAAACATTTCAGATAAATTCCTTTTGGGGGAAGAAAAAAATCTTGCTTGTTTCTGGGTAAAAATTCCTAAGAAGCCATTTGGTTCCTAATTGATTTTCTACGTCAGTTGTTCATTGAATAGATAAGTAGTGCCTGTGATATTTGATTACAGAGCAAGGCACCCATTTAACCTTCTGTTCTTTCCTGGCCAGGATTTCAAATACAATAGAACGTTCCTCCCTGAGGCTCAGCAGGATTAGACAGCTAGTGGTAATCCCTGATACGCTGAAATAGACCTGATAGAACTTCACCTCACTTGTTTAGGATTATGTTCATGAATTCAGTTCACCCAGTAGCATTAACCCTTTGGGGACTGGGGCTGGAATGCTGTATTAGTAAAAGCAGTCAATAAGCAGAAACCTATTAATATATTTGAAGCCATTACAGCTGACTTCTTGAGCAAAGCATAGTAATAATTTGAAAGTGAGGACCAATACATGTTTTACACTGATTTTCCAAAATTTTGCATCTTCAATATATATCTCAAGTTTTATGTTACTTTATCTTTTTGCATATAATTTTGTTTCAGAAACTTTATGGAAAGTTCTGGGTTTGCGGAATAGCTTTCTCACCACGGTCATGGTAAAATCACCTTTGGAAGTGAAGGGTAAATGACTTCATGGAAAGTGGGCCCTTGGTAGTCTAGGTTAACTGGAACCACGGCAAGTATGAAACTCCCCAAACCTCATTTTAGCCAGTGGTTTCCAATCTCTGCCTTTTCCTTTCATTAGAACAAATTCTATAGGTTGGTGTTTAATTTTCTCTCCTTCTCCTCTGGGGGATATGAAAATGAGCTAAGAAATGGCCAAGAGGCAGGAAATCAGTGGGTGAAAAAGAACTAGTAAAAGGTATAGTTAATCCATAAACTGGAAGGTCAGCCCCGTGGTAATCAAGAGATGAAAGGAAGGACACATACTCTTCCAATGCAGGTGGCTAGGCTGGCCTTTATCATGGTTTTTAAATAATTTACATTGAAATTTGCTCCTGATAGTATTAGGCCAACAAAATGAGGCCCTCAAACAGTCACAAGTTTGAAATGAGTGATTAGTGAGAAGGGACACAGTCCAGGAGAGCCCCCCACCCCCTCACCAATTGTCATGAAAGTAATTGCCCTGAATCATCTAGGTCTTTCTGTATTGACTCTTTAAAAATTCATATTCACAACTAGTTCTATTAATTATTGAAATAAGTGACTCTGGTGTAGATGATTAGAACATTCCCCACCATGTTCACAGGTCTTAGAAAAATGTTAAGTTTTATTTGAGAGAGACTTCTCAGCAATGTTGTGATGATGACTATGACTTCAGTCACCTATGGTCATATTTCAAGGTCAGAGATAATTTCATGCTAAAGGTTTGGTCCATTCCTCTCCTTCCTGAGACATCTTTTGCTAGTGGTTTTTAAAGGGTCTGATGAGAGCAAGCATTTGTTTTTATTAAAACATTTTAGTAGAACAAATACAATCGCAATAAAAGGACAACTATGAAGAATTTTTGGAAACATTTTCTGTTCTTTACCACATTCCCCAACCTACAGATTTACTGCAATGGTAATGATAGCCAATGTCGAGATTACAAGAGGAGAAATATGGTGCGTACCTTGCGCTTTGAAGTTTAGCTTTTTGTAAGAACTTCAAAATAAATCCAGTGTGTAAATGGATGAGATTAAGGCCGAAGCAATTGCCCTGCTCTGATAATATTTTGTTTTTGTTTGGTAGAGGGTGAAGAGATGCTGTGAAATGGGGAGTTGTGACTTGAAATGATCCTGGCAAATCTTTAATTAACAATCCTCCATCTTAGTTACTTTTTGTACAAAATATCTAATTTTCCTGGTCTTAAAGAGCAAAAGATGATTTCTGTTGTTCAATTTAGGTGACATATTATTCCAATTAATTGCAAAAGTGCTCCCATGGGATGGATGACTGAAGGATGGGGCCTCTTAGACTCGTCTCGTAGAGTTGCCCTTTTCTCCTGACATGCTTTTACATATGCTGTTGCTGAGATTCCAGTTCTTTGTTGTATGTTATAAAATTCTATTGCATCAGCATGAACAAAACAGAAATATTATAGACGTGAACCTTTCACCCCAAAAGACATATAACAGATTGAAAAGCTCCAGACCAGGGTAACAAGAATGCTTGCAGCCAGCATGGATGGGTTTACAGATGACTAAAAGCTGGTATTAATAAATCTCAGAAGGAGAAGAATAGGAGCAGAATTTACTGGAGTCTATGAAATAATAAAGAGACGTGAAGCTAGGCCATGTGCATCTTTGTACTGTGTGTCAGAAAAAACTGGAAATCCTTCCATGTCACTGGGAGTGAACACATTTCAAAGTGACAAAGGAGAACTTAATGTTTGTTTTTCTATTTGTTAATAAAAAGTAATTTACCTCTGGAATAATTGAGTTAGAAGATTCTGGAAAAACTAATTCATCTTGGATTCGACGGGACAAAGGAGACCTTGAGGAGACTCCTCCCTGGCAGACAAGCAATATTAAAACCATCTCCCAAGGAAGTCCATCTGTATTATTTTTAAAGAGAAAGAACTGGTTTAGTTGCTGCCAATGGAATGCTTTGTGACCACATGAACAAAGAGATAATAACTGAAGAGTTTAAAACTGTGAAGCAAATGCATTGATCCTGCAAACTTTGTTCACATAATACGCCATTGCAAAAATTCTTTAGTTTTCCAAAAGAGTTTTGCCTAATAGCGTACTTTCAAAGCCACTTTTTAAGATTCCCCAGAGTATGCAGACTTAGTTAACACATGGTCCCTGACTTGGGGATGGCGAGAGATACACATAAACAACTATTACACCCTGTGGCTCCTGGTAAATAATTATCTTGCAATGCAGGAGACCTGGGTTCAGTCCCTGGGTTGGGAAGATCCCCGGAGAAGAGAACAGCTATCCACTCCAGTATTCTGGCCTGGAGAATTCCATGGGCTGGATAGTCCATGGGGTTGCAAAGAGTGGGACACAGCTGAGTAACTTTCACTAGATCACACCCTCTCTAAAGTTCCTACTTTTTGTGTCACCACAAAATAGTGAAGATTCTATGTCACAAGGGATAGTTTGTATCTATTGTATCATTTAGTCTTCCTGACAGCCCAGCAAGGGGCAGGCAGTTATTGCCACTGTAGGGATGAGGTGATGAGATTTAGCAAGGTCAAGCTTCTTACCCAAGGTCATATGGATAAGTCGAGGAGCTGAGAGTGAAGCCAGACTTCTCTGCCTAGAAGCTGTGCTGTTAGTCATTGTTCTTCACTGCTTAGCTTCTCTGCAGGCTGACATTATCAACTGGGTCCAGGGACCACTGGGCATCCATCAGTGAGCTTTTAAAAGGCGTGGAGGGTAAATCTTATGGGTGTATAAAAAAATCTGCATTTTCCCACTGAGGAGTGTTTCTATACCCTTTATAAGATTCTCTGACCCTATAAATTTAAATGCGAGCATCCTAGAGAGTGGACACAGCTCCAAAGTTGTTGTTCAGTTGCTCAATTGAGTCCGACTCTTTGCGACCCTAGATATGAACTGCAGCACACCAGTCCAAGGTGGTCAGACTTTTTACGAGTCCAGGAGAATATGGCTAACTGGGTAGTGTTTGGATGGCGCCTTACGGGACTTGGTAAGGTGGTGGTTGAGTCTGGAGGTAGGGAGAAGGGAAGAAGCCCATTGTCTGAGTCAGGAAAGAGGTGCTTGCTTCCTCCCTAAGTTATAACTGAGTTGGTATCAGTGTAGATATTTACCTTCTTAGCAATGGGAGTCTGTGATCTAGATGCTAGTAACAGTGGTACATGCCCAGGGAATCCATGAGTTTGAGTCAATACTGAAGCTGCTGTAACTCCTCTTCCGTTCAGTCACTGATCTGTAGATGTCAGCAGATATTTCACTTCAAATATAACTGAAAGAATGCCAAGTTTCCAAAGTCTGTCAGTCTGTTGTTTCATATTTTCAAGATCAGTAAAGTAGAACAATGCTCTCTCAATCTATAACAAAGTTAGTGTCAATGTATACTTCTGAAAATCAAAGGAATGAATGCTGGTCACACAGGAGTTGCTAATTTGCGCCAACATCCTTCAAATGGACTATGAGAATCAGTTTTTACTTAATGTAATAACTGTAGGTACCACACTTATGATCAAATTTTTTATGAGTAAAATATATGGTAATGGTTCCTAATAAATTCTCAAGTGCTGTTTTTTCATAAAAGAATATTTTGTCATGAGTTGAATTTCTTTATTATTCCTGTATTATTCTGGATGTCATCAGTATAAATACAGGCATTTTCTGGTAAAGTAACTTTTTTCAAAACTGTTTTACGTTTTAGAAGGGCAAGCTGTTTTATGGGATATTTAAGTGTATCCGTGTTAAAGGAGTATTCCTTGATAAATTATTCACATTCATAATATTTTATAAGTTCAAAAAGTTGTTAAAAATGAATGAAACAGCTCCATTATCAATGTCATGTATATTTTGAGTGAAAACGATTTTTACCTAAAATTAAGTGTTCCTTTGGATTTCTTGAAAAGCCAAGGTTTCTCTGTTGGCCATAACTGTACTGTGAAACTAAAGAAATAAAACACAATGGTAGTGCCTTAGTGTCTTTTCATGACCAAAATGCAAAATAAAGCCTAGGAAAACATGAAAAACTGTGTTTTTCAATCATGACTTGCTTTCATAAAACACAACTACAGAAATAAGGAAAGGCTTTTCAAAGTGTGCTTTTGCCTCAGTATCCCTTTGGAGACTTCTCCATTTGATCGTTTCTGAGGCCACATTTCTAATAATGGAGCTGCCATTTCCTTCGTTCTTGCCTAAAGAACAAGAGTGGGGGGAGATTAGAATAATCTTCTAAGCAGACACCATTGCACTGAGTGGACCCTGGCATGCAAGCCGCTTTTCTAAAGCAGCACATGATCGTTAAATATCCACTCAAAGCAGAAAGTATTTAGACAGAGATTCATCCAGTCTGTGGGGAGGCCTGGAATCATATATCCTTCTCTGTGTCTAGCTCATGAAATAATCTAATACAATTTGCCTTTTGTTTTTTTTTAACTTGCAAAAAGGAATCTGGATGTCCAGGGATAGTCAAGGGGAAAAAAATAGCGGTGTACCAAACTTCAAATTAAAATGAAAGTGAAACAGTGTTAGGACCAGGAGAAGAGGTCTAGTTCATTTTTCTTGTGGGGAGTAAGCTCTCATGGCTTTGCCAGTCTTTTCTTTTTTTTTTCCTTTTTGGTCATCTCCACGAGAAAGGGAGGACTGGGTGAATATATGAAGACTGCTCTCCTGACACCCTCAGAGCTGATTCCCCGGGTCTGGGCTGAGACACACTGGTGCCCAGAGAGGCTCCCACTCCCTCAGCCAGGGCTGGCCTGCACCTTCATCAGTGGGGTCCCAGAGTCCAGGGCTGGGGGTGGCTGGGGGCTGGTAGGCAGTCAGGACATTCGCTTTCACCTAAAGGAGGGAAAAAAAATTTTTAATAATGGATGTTAAAGAACTATTTTAAAATGTCCTCATTGCAGTTTCAAGTCACTGCTACTTGTCCTAAATAGCACTAGAAAGAAAGAAAAAAAAACAGTCATTAACTTTAGTAAATATTCCTTTTGCACTATGTTAAGATATATTCATATGCTGTACTCTTCGTTTTAAGAGCATGCCCGGATCAGATTTTCTTTTTCCTAAATGGCCCTGATAAAAGTCAATCTTCCAAGTGTTTTACAATATCATGGTCCCCAAACCTCAGCAGGGAAAGGCCCAGCTAATATGAGACACATGCTAATAAGAGACTGATTTTTCCATTTTTAATGTTTTCTGCTGATGCCAGATGATGTATCCAGCTAACCACTTTAAACCTTTCAGTAAAGGTTTGATAATAGATGTCATTATTGAATGTCCTCACGCATGCTCCTTGGAAACAAATGATCACCTATTAGAGGATAGAGACAAAACACATTTACTTGAATGAAATGTTTAATAAAGTGCATCAGGATTTGTTTTTATTGGTATTGGTCTATGAATACTTTATGTGCTAATTTAGAGTTTAGGAGTACTTAGTCATCCAAGCTCTCCAGTCTGAAAAAGGCATGTACCTTATTATTATAAACGCCAGCCTTTAATGTTTAGAACATATTTATAAAACATACTTGTCCTCTTCTTAAAATTGAAAACATCTGTTACAGATTTTCTGTTAAAATGTTATGGACGAGAGACCCTGGTGATGAGGCAGTCTGCCATTTTGAATGGGAATTAAGCTGACAATGCCCTCTGCACCAGTGAGGCCGTGAAAACAAACAACAACAAAAAAAGGCAGATGGTTCATTTAGTTCAGTAATTGTAATTTGTTGTTCATTAAAAGTAATTCCCACACAGGCATTCTTTATTCTGATACCGTATATGGACAATTTTACCCTGGAAATCTGGCCTAATAATTTTTTCCTTAGCATAATTTGCAATGACGTTTGATAGGCAGTTGATTAGAGCAGAATGATTTCTTTAGAATGAAAATTAATTATAATTTTTGCAGCTTTCATTAGTCTGCTTTTGTAACTACTGTGGCTGAACAGCAGGGGTTTAGCCCTGAAACGCTGAGTATCACTGCATCATTTGCAGTTTAGTCTCCCTTTTAAGATGATTGGACCTTTTCATTGTAGCTTCTACATCTCCATAAAATGAGGCTTCTCCATGAAAAATTTCAGTGCACTTGAAAATATGCCTGAATATACATTTACATGGTGCTAAAATTAGTATTATACTAATTTAACATTATCCGGTGTAGTCTTTTAAACGTATTCACAGAGAGAGGTACATTTTAGTCTTCAGTGTTATATAATATGTTACAGGAATATTTCCTTAATATATACCAATTATTACAGATGCACAGAAATAGCCTAGATTTTAACAGTGGGGATTCCATTCTTTAGAGATATGTGAAATTGTTTGAAATACATTTTAAAGGAAGGAACACGGTGCTCTATTGACACTGGATTAATGATGGAGCAGATTTATAGAGGAACTAAATCTATTTCACTGTTAAATTCTGACTGATGTACATAATGTGATTTCAGAAAATTATCTTCTAAAATAAATGTATATCTGACAAAATTAGGGGATATATCCTAGGAAAATATTTGATCCTTTGCAAATGCATACTATTCCTGCTTTGCCATTAGATATTTTTGTTATACATATCCATGTTGATATGAATGTAATGTTTTGAAAGAAAATAAGAATTGTGAGGGTTTCTGAACCACTAGGTGTATTTATGCATCAGATTTATTTTGCTCTGAAAATTCGTTGCACTGGATTTCAGATTTTAGATAGTGTTATAAAGAATATTTAAGAAGTAAATCCTTCTCTAGAAAGTATTTTTTAAACCTTGGGCCAAAAATACCCATCTTTTCTCCCTTCATGAAAAAAGCATTAAAATTCAATAAAACTAGCAATATTTTGTTAGATATAAAAACATTTTAATGAAATTTTTGGTAGATAGTTTTGCATTCACAACTTCTTACATCCAGAGTTCTAAATTTTCATAATTAACTATCCAGGAAATGGTTTTAACACTGCAAAGAAAGTCTTCTGTTTTATAACACAATTCCTGTTTCTGCAGAATATGAACAAGACAGTGTTTATTGTAGTCAGAAAAATTGTTGGCATGATTCTGCATAAGTGAAGAATCTCTGGATTGTCTCAAAGTGTTAGCTGCCCATTTGCAGACAAACAAGCTTTTAGTGTGCAATTTAGGTCAGTGGATCGAGGGGAGAAGATGTGTTTAGGCGACAGATTTTAAATCACCATAATATAAATATGCTTCCCTTTTCATCCGGAATTTGCTTTCTTTCAAGGTAATTTAGTGCAGCAGACATGCACTTATGCCTGTCTTTGTAATTTTAGGGATTAGGATAGTGAGGATTAAATGCTGACCCTTAATCTTCAAAATCAACTTTAAGAGCGAAATATAATATGCAAATGGAACACATTCATTTTGTGTTTATATATTTTAATCTCTGTAATTTAGTCTTAAGAAGATGGAAACTCATCTTTGCCTTATTTATTTTGAATCCTAAAGCAAGATGCCATTAAAATCTTTATCCTTCTGTCTTAGTGGATAAATGTTTATCCTTTAGGGCTTAGAATATAATTTTTTTAAAAAATGACTTTAACCTAACAACACTTTTCTATCAAGAGAAGTGGCATGTGTGTCTGATGTAAAAGTGTAGTTGGACTTACTTGTGTTAAGTAAATGGCGAAGTTGCAAAGACCAGCTCTGGAAAAAATATGCATGATAAACTTTTGTTTTGCATTTATTTTTAAAAAGTCAGTAAATTGAATTTTTATTAATAAAATCAGTTAGTGGATTTCTGATCAAGTTTACTTTGTTCTTTATAAGCTTTTCCTCTGTGGTTTGAGTTTCAGTGTATGGACAGGAATGTCTTCTAAATAAAACGTTTATTAGGATGAAATATTAAATTGATATAAAAATCTGGGCCATATTTTCTTAGACAAATAAACATAAGAGCTATATTAGGTGAGCAGATCAAAAAGTGAAATATAGTGTGAAAAACAGAAACAAAGGCTCTTTATATGCCTCTGGCTTTACTGGAAGAATGGGGTTAGAACTGTCTGCTTAGCTTGGCTCAGTGACTTCATCATCTAGGTAGTTTCCAGTCTATAGACAAAGGTCTACCAGATCTCTGGATATGTAACTTGAATGTCTACCATATACAATTGATTATAGAGTAAATTGTAATGGATTAATGACTGAGTGTATTGCCAAAAATGCAGATAATTTCAGATCGTAAGTTGTCCAAGTTTTTCAAAATAGGAAGGTTAAAAAACCCCTTGATTAATGGTAGGTATACTCCTGAACCTACTCTCAGGTCCCCAGATGCAGCAATGTAAAAGGAACATGGAAACCAGACAGTCGACTGCAAAGACATACATACCACATAGACTTTTTTTTCTTCAGAAGTTTATGACTTCCAGCAAATACACAGTTGCTTTTATGATCAAAACCACTCTTAGAGTTTAAATACTTGTTTACTGAATCCTAAAAATGGACTTACTGATGAAACCAATGACAGCTATGCTTCCCCCCACCCCTGTCTAGAATCACATTTTACACCCTAAGTAGTAAATCCGTGGGCTTCCCTGGTGGTCAGTGGTAAAGAATCCAGCTGCCAGTGCAGAAGATGTGGTTTGTTCTCTGGATTGAGAAGATGCCCTGCAGGGGGAAGTGGCAACCCACTTCAGTATTCTTGCCTGGGAAGTCCCATGAACTGAGGATGCTAGCAGGCCACAGTCCTTTGGGTCTCTAAAGAGTTGGACCTGACTGAATGACTAAACAACAACAAGTAAATCTGTGTCTGTGGACCTACATCTCCCTGACTACTATTAATACAAGTAAATTTATTCTTTCTCAGATACTTATTGCAGTTTTATCTTTTCTTGATTATGACAGTCATACATATTTTTTTAAAAAATTCTGACTATAAGAATAAATGATAAGGCATTACAAATTCATGTGCATTTTCACTCTTGTTATCTCATTGTAAAAAAGGGCCAGAATACATTTCATTCTAACAGAAAATTTTACTAATAGCCAAATAAACAATTACTACATGGACTAATATTATAATGATACTTAGCATTTTTCAAGATTTGCTGTTGCTGTACTTTGCCTATTTGCTTATTAGGTCACATAGTATAGCAGTTACAGATTTGAAGTCAGGGTAACCTGGATCCAAGTCTCAGCTGTGCCACTTATTTGCTCTGTGACATGGGGAATGTTACTTAACCTTTCCAGACCTTCAGCTTCTTCACTTACAATGTAGGATTCTCATAGTACCTATAGTATAAGGCTTTGTGAGGATTAAATACAATAATGAATGTTATCTGCTTTGCCTAGTGCCTGGAACATAGTGAGTGATAAAAATAGTAATTATTTTCATGAATTTACCTATTATGCTATTATATTGAAACAAGCTAATTGTAATTGTGTTGAGCAGAGGCTATTTCTGGAAAGCTCTTAGAACCACCATGAATTTGCTAGAACCCACTGTAACTTGTTATTGGCAGTGTTAGTCAATCGCAAGTGGCACTGTGTTTTTAAAATTTGATTTCTTCCATGCTCTATGAAATTCAATCCATATTTTTACATATGAAGTTGCATCAGCAAAAATTTACACATCTCCATTCAAAAATCAGGACAGAGATGCTTCTGAAAGAGGACAGCATAGCATGACTTCTTAGATGAAGAGATGAAATATTGTATATTTTTAAAATTTAGCACTTTGGTCACATGTAAAGATCATGTCACAGTTACAGTAGTACAAATTAATGAACTAAGGCATTGCAAATGAAAGGAACATTTTGCAAAAGTGGCATTTAAGATTGTTTTTGTGTCACATTTGTCAGAAGTTTGGTTTTTCTTGTGGAGAGGTAAAGAAAAACCACCTCCTGGAGGCATTGTCTTAGGACATCCAGCCAGCCTTGCCTCTGGTCTCTGCTTGCCTTCCAGGATCCGGAGGTTTACGGATGTGTCTCCTGATGGTTCTCACCATGGTTATGCTGATCTAACCAGAGCAGCTAGGTAACCTATGTTGTTGTTGCTTAGTTGCTAAGTCATGTCCAACTCTTTTGGACCACACAGACTACAGCCTACTAGACTCCTCTGTTCATGGGATTTCCCAGGCAAGAATACTGGGGTGGGTAGCCATTTCCTTTTCCAGAGGATCTTCCTGACCCAGGGATCGAACCTGAGCCTCCTACATTGCAGGCAGATTCTTTACCACTGAGCCATTGGGGAAGCCCTAAGATTCACTTGCTTTTAGACCCAGGATGGGGGATGGGTGAAGTTCTGAATGTTTTCTGATCACTTAGCATGTTTGGATTGTCTAAATGGGATGAAGTTGCAGGGGCCATCTCAAGGAACTTTATAACTTCAGAAATATGCCTTCCAAATGTAGTCATTGAACAAAAGCCACTGATTGACTTAATTGCTAATAGTCACAGCTTATCCATATTTCTTAAATAAAAATCCAAGGGGATCAGCAGAACAAGATTTATTTCTCTTATAACCAAATTCTTATACAACCACGTAAGGCAGTTCATACAGAGATCATGATTTAGGAAGGTCTTCCTCAATCTGAATCTTTAGATCAGCAGAAACTAAAGTATAGGCTCTCAAAACCGTATCACTCTGTTATAGGCAGTAGGATTTGTCCTGTTAGATTTGATTATACTTTTTTTTTTTCAGGTCCATCTTTTTTTTTTTTTTTTTTTATTAATTTTGCTGCATCAGGTGTTAGTTGTGACACGTGGGATCTTCCTTGTGTCACGTGGAATCTTTCCTTGTGGCACTCGGTTTCTCTAGTTGTGTGCATAGACTCAGAAGCTGTAGCACACAGGCCTATTTACTCCCTGGCATGTGGGATTTTAGTTCCTGGACCAGGGATCGAACCTGCATCCTCTGCATTGCAAGGCAGATTCTTTACCACTAGACCACCAGGGAAGTCCCCTCAGGTACATCTTAAATTTCAAAAATTTAGAAACTATTATCCTTCAGCATTGATTTTTGTCTCTTTCTATTCATCTTCTACCTTGGGAATACCAAGAAAAGAACTATAAGCTGTGATTGCATTTCTTGTAGGAGATCATAATATAACAGCCTCATGGTTACTTTGGAATATTACCTAGAAGTCAAAAAACAAAATTTCTTTCAATGTACCCATTGAATGTATCCATTCTTAAGTTTGCCTAAAAGTCTGTGATTTTAAAAAAATACAATGATAACATAACTGAAATGGGGAAATTTAGTGGGGCAAGCTAGAGAACAGGGAATTCTTCCCAGTCAGGTTATCTGGAAAGGCATTATGGAAATGGTTTTTGAACTGACCCCTAGAAGATTTATAGGATTGACATATGCCAAGATAGAGGTAACCAGGAAGAGGAATGCTAGCTATCAGAGCAATAGTAATTACATTTTCTTATAGACATTCTTGCCAATCATGGTTAAATGAAATGCTCAGGAGAAAAACAAAACAATTTAAAAGTTAATATTTTGAGTTTATTATCTTTCATAAGTGATATGAATTTAGTGTCTCATATTTATAGGTTCTGACCTTTATTTGAGAAAACGTTCAGGTTCTAAAATTATCAAATGTGATTTTCTTCCCCTTCTCTTTTGAAACAAAATGGATTTATAAGGTTCAATCTAAAACTACTTGTATTGCAATAATGAAATAGTTAAATCTCAAAAATTAGTTAATATTCGATTAATTTTGAAATGTAATGGTATTGGAAGGGAATTGCTGAATTTGAGGTAAGTAGTTAGACCTTTTCTCTGAATTTGTTTGGGAGATTTCTCTTAGTTTTGGATAGGAGAATGTTATCTGGACGGTGAATACATGAGTGAGAGAGCTTCGTCTAGTAGGCCTCTGACGCGAAGGATCCTGTTTTATTTGGCATTGTATTCCTGTGTCTGACACATTGAACATGCTTATTAATGTCAGAGAAACTAAAAAGGAAGTAGGTGTAAAAGGAAAGAGTGGCGGACTTTCCTGGTGGTCCCAGAGCTAACTCCTTGCTCCTGATGCAGGGGTCCGGGTCCGATCTCTGGTCAGGGAACTCGATCCCACGTGCCACAACTAAAGCTCTTGCTTGCCTCAACCTTACCACCATCATTGTTGTTTGTTGTTTACTAAGTCACGTCTGATTCTTTTGTGACCCCACAGACTTTAGCTTGCCAGGCTCCTCTGTTCATAGACTTTTCCAGGCAAGAATACTGGAATGGGTTGTCATTTCCTACTCTAGGGGATCTTCCTGAGCCAGGGATCAAACTCACATCTCCTGCATTGGCAGGTGGATTCTTTACCACTGAGCCACCTGGTAAGCCCAACTAAGACCCAGTGCAGCTAAATACAATTAAATAAATAAATGATACTTTAAAAAAGGAGAAAGGAAGAAAGGGAAGGAAAGAGGGGAAGAAGTCAGAGAGAAAAGAGGAAAGAAAGGAACAGTGTAAGATGGATTGGTTGGGGAAGATTTTAGTATCAAGGACATGTGCGTGCGCTAATTTGCTTCAGTCATGTCCGACTTTATGCGATCCTGTGGACTGTAGCCCACCAGACTCCTCTGTTCTTGGGATTCTCCAGGCAAGAATACTGGAGTGGGTTGCCATGTCCTCCTCCAGGGGATCTTCCTGACCCAGGGATCAAACCTGGGTCTCTTATGTCTCCTGCACTGGCAGGCAGGTTCTTTACCACTAGCGCCACCTGGGAAGTCCAAATATCAAGGACATAAACCCTTATTACTCTAGGGAAATAAGGCAAATCATTACTTTTTACTCAAGTAAAGTAAATGTAGAATCTTGAAGTAAGTGTTTAAAGGATTTTTCCTAAATAGAATTGACAGAACTTGAAAGCTGCTTAGCAGAGTGGTAAACATAAAGAAAGTAGAAGACTCACAGGTGACTAACCTGTTTTTAGAAACACGGTGGTAGAGGACCTTTGTCAGAAGTTGATAATAGAAGCGGGGGGATTATTTGAAAGAAAAGGGATGCTGAGTACAATTTTTAATACACTTGTGTTTGAGTCTTTTATAGGACATCAAGGAAAAGAAGTAATACAGTAGAGATCAGGGATTGCCAATGTAGATTTGAAAATCATATCCGTTGAATTCGTAGGTAGAATAATGAGGGTGGATGAAATTTCCAAGAGAGGAGTGTGTAGTAAAACCAAACGTGCATGGAATTCCAGAAGTGGAATATAAATCACCCTCTAGGGAAATTGGGCTATGAAGAGATGCCAGAGAGAGGTGGCTGTGTTTCCATGAATGAGATCTATGTGTTTCAATTCTGTGAAATTCACCGACTTTAAAACTGTGGCTCCATTGGGGGAGAAATAAGAGTAAACAGAGAAATCCTAACTTGAAACCCCTACTTCTCAATATCAACTCAGGCAAAAGGTGTGAAGACCACATTTCAGTGGCCAAGAGCCAGGTCAAGTCCAGATTCTAGAATATTTTTTACTCTGCATCATTATGTGCGTACGTGCTAAGTTGCTTCAGACATGTCCTACTTTTTGTGACACTCTGGACCACATAGCCTGCCAGGCTCCACTGTCCATGGGATTCTCCAGACAGGAATACTGGAGTGGGTTGCCAGGCCCTCCTCTGGAGGATCTACCTGAGAAAGGTATCAAACTCATGTCTTTTACATCTCCTTCATTGGCAGGTGGGTTCTTTACCACAGGCACCACCTGGCAAACCCACTCTCCACCAGTATTTCCAAATATAAAATCTCATGAACCAAACAGACAACTGGAATGAGTTATTCAATCTGTACTTTTGTGGGCCAAGATGCAGAAGATGTAAGTGTGTCCTTGGTGGTAGAAAACAAAGCAAGTTCATATATGGGGGTAAGGACAATGATAGGTGCTCTGGCAGTAGGATTCTGGACAATGTAAGCAATCTGGAAGGGCTTTGCAGTATAAATAGAAATGGAGACACTTTAAAATAATCAGAAAGTTTTTATTTCTAGAGTTTCCTCTTCCTTATATCACCCTTTCTAAAAGGCACTTATTTCAGATGGACTTATTTTGGGGACAAGAGAAGGCAAGGCTTTCTTTCATTTCTCTCATTTCAGAAATGACCATGTTCTCAGCTTCACTTCTAATGAAGACAAGAGCAGAATAGTTTGTGAAAACTGCAGTCTTCGTATTTTGGTCATATTGTCCAACCTTTTTCCAATGACATCAAATTTATTGATAGAATCTCAGAAATATTATCTTCTTCAGTTGTATTATGTGGGAATGGATGCTTGATCAAGTCAGGCACAATGCATTACAGTTAAAGTTTCTTCCATATAAATAGGCCCAGAATATTTGTCCCAAGGAGATAATTGAGAATATACAAGAGGAATAAGCAGAGAATGAAGATGGTGTTTGTTAGGAGCTGATAGAAAAAGGGGCAGGCATTTGGATGTTATTGGTACGGTCACTGGGTGATGTCAACAAGCCACACCAAATTCTCACCATGAGACTCTTGGAGTGTGGCTTCCCTCCCTGGTTTGACTAAATATACTTTGCTTTCATTTTTTCCCTTCTTTAGCCTGTTGATTTAGCTATTTGAATCACGATGTTTTGGCAGCAAAATCGATCTTGTCTCTTTTCTCAACAGCCATGCAACCAGATCTTTACCTGTTGTCTGGGAGGGACCCACCCCTTAAGCTTAATTTCTAACTCCTGCTGTGTTCTTCTCTTTACTGACTACACTAAGGAAGTGGAATCTCAGAGGTCTGAGAGCTGCCCTCAACTCCACGCTTAAACATGATCATATCTGTTCATTTAATGAGTAAACCATTAACTCAAAATGACACAAGGAAGAAGTGAGGGAGCAGAAAGGATAATTTTAGACTTTATTCCACTGTGAGTGTTCCTTCTGCAAATGCATGTTAATCGCAGAATCAAAATAAACACACTTAATTGAACAGTATTGTGGATCAATAAAATCATTGACCGAGTTCCACGGGTGCTCACTTGAGGTAAACAAGTGATTTAATAGTCTCCACTTCCTTCGGGCCTCTTCGGTGCAGTCATCAATAGCGACCTGATAAATCGGATCTGGCAGTGACCAAAAGGCCCTTGTCAGGCAACCCAGCTTGACCTCCTGAGGCATATTACCGCCTGACATCTTACGAGCCATTTCCTTTTCCCATTCCATGTGTCTGACAATTCTTGAAGACTAGCTTGTGAGAAAACACACACACGTGCATACCCAGGCACACCCTTTACAAAGAAGGTTATTTCTTTAAAGACTTAAGTAAGAATTGCATTTTCTGATCGTTTACCTTATTCCCATTTAAACAGCTTACATCTTTTGTTTTTCCTGCTTGTACATGCAATGCCACCAAATAGGAAAGAGGAGATGCAGAAGACAGAGAGGAACTTGAAAGAAAATAAAACATGGAGCTTGCTGCTAGTGGTCACCGATTTTAGGTTTTTAGATTGAATCTTGGAGATGGGGTGGTGTTTTGCATCCATAATGGGGTTCTATCCTTCTCTGAATTTCTAGAGGGAGAACCTGATAAGTTACCCTGACAAAAATCTAGGCTGCATGTCCAAACTTCAGGCTGCAGACTGCCTGGCAGACATAGGCCGGATAGACTTCTCTGTCAGCCTGGTCTGCCTCTGGTGTCCATTAGGATGCTTCTACTTTGCATGAACATGACTGCCACCCATGAAAGCCACTTGAAGTCAGGTATATTTTTTGGAACACATAAAATTTAGTGGTGACCAACCAAATTAATTCATAGTTTCGTGCAGAAATTCTAAACTGCTTTAAAATTCCCAACTATGGATCCTGGGGTAAGAATCTGTGCAGATCAGGTGAAACCTGATGAAGGAACTTAAGTCATAGTTCATCTTAACTGTTTATCTAGAATGTTTCTAATAAATAGTGCTGAGTAAGAAATATTAGAGAAGAAGGAGTCTCCGCAGGCATTAGAAATATGTCATTGGCTATTAATACACTGTCAACATAGCTGTATGCAAATGCTTTCAGGAATGATCAGATGTATTAAGGAACTGGTAAATCTAGAGACTCAATATTTTCTTGTTGTTTAGTTATTAAGTCGTGTCCAACTCTTTGCGACTCTGTGGACTATTATATGCTAGTCTCCTCTGTCCTCTTCTATCTCACGGAGTTTGCTCAAGCTCATGTCCATTGAGTTGTTGCTATCTAACCATCTCATCCTCTGCCGCCCCCTTCTTTTACGTTCACTCTTTCCCAGCATCATGGTCTTTTCCAGTGAGTTGGCTCTGCTCATCAGGTAGCCAAAGTATTGGACTTTCCGCAGCAGTCCTTCTAATGAATATTCAGGGTTAATTTCCTTGGGATTGACTGGTTTGATCTTGTTGCAGTCCAAGGGACTTTTAAGAGCAATGCCATAGACTGTATTCTCTGCCATGGGATTCTCTAGACAAGAATACTGAAGTGGGTTGCATTTCCTTCTCTGTGGGATCTTCCCAACCCAGGGATAGAACTCACATTTTCTGCATTGGCATATAGATTCTTTTCCTCTGAGCCACCAGGGAAGCCCCTCATTATTTTAGTGTCTTCTAAAGGCCACACCTATTATGATGCATCAGTGTCATTCTGGAATGTTAGATAGACAGTTGAGCCCTGTAGTCCATCAAGTGAAACCCCATTACTGTTGGTTGGATGAAAGACTCAGACCTTTTATTAAAATTTGGTGGCTGAATATATTTTAACTCCTGCATTGTTTAAGGAGTATAAATGTGAGTACCCATGCCCTTCCTTTGGCTTTTCTGGCCAGATCTTGGCCATTAAAAAAATAATGGTGATGACAACAAAAGCAATTCATGCCATACTTTCTGTAAGTTTCTTTGCTGTTGGCAAGGCATCTACTGAAAGTGTGTAGTCATCTCTAATGATGTATATACCACCTAAGGATTACCCCAGTGATAAATAAGACTCACTCTGTGTCCTGTGCTTTTCTAAAGGGTTTTTAAAATCTAGATGCTCAAGCTTCACTCTGGAGTTCCTATTTCTAGATAAGAGCCTAGAAATCTGATTTGGGGAAAATATTCTCTTTCTGATGCCAAGTCAGTCCAGGAATCCTTGCTCACTCCACTCTGGAATATGGGCCATCTCCACATCAGGATGTGGACTTTCAGCCATGGTGCTCCTACACAGACTGTCCCGTCAGTCTGAAATGCTCTTTCATCTTTCCTTAGGAAACATAATATTCATCGTCAGCTCTGCTGGAGTACCAGGCCTACTGTCAGACCCATGTTCCTTCTTGGAAATACTTCCAAAAAAAATTACCTATTTGTTTGGCTGCCTTGGGTCTTAGTTGTTAGAAGGATGTTTGTTGCATCGTGCAGGATCTCTCACTGTGGCTCTCGGGCTGCAGTGGTTGCAGCTCAGACTTAGTTACTCTAGGACATGCGGGACCTTAGTTCACCTACCAGGGATGGAACCTGTGTCCCCTGCATTGCAAGGCGGATTCTTAAACACTAGACCCCTGGGGAAGTCCTGGAAACACTCGACTTTTGATGAGATTGGGAAAAATGAACATTAGTTGAAAGATTTTTCTCTCCTTGCTCATAGTAAGCGCCACAGTTTGCAAATGTACATGCAAATGTCCATAAAATGAAATTGTAGCTACACATAAGATGTGTAGCTATAGTTTTTCTATTCTTTTCTTTTCTTGGGTGATTGATTACAAATCAATCACCCAAGGTTTGTATTGACATACTGAATAGTGGCATTTTGTAGGGTAGACTGCTCTATTTCTTTCTTTCTTAATTTTTTTCTCCTTTTAAGGCCCTGGAATAAAGGGAAGGTTGAAAAGTCAGTTTCTGAATTTTGCTACATAAAATTTTCTAAGAGATAAATAGATATACATTTAAATTTTAATTTTTTTCCCTAATGATGGTAACTTCAGTGTACATCTTGGAGTCCATAGCAGAGTCAGTGTTAAAGACCATTAGAGTTAATTAGAGCATTTGATAATAAGACTTCAGTAATATGCATGGACAAGCTTATGACTTTGGTGAAAGGCATGGTGTATAGATAAGAGAACGTTTTCTTAATGATTAAGGTAGTAATAGTTTTTTGCAGCTTTGGGATAGCATAGTACTAAAAGAGCATTAAATTATATAGGGCAATTTGTTTTTTAAATAAGTTTCATTTAATGTAGTGGCCTGATCTGAGCATTAATGTGAGTAGGAGCCTTTGACAATAGGTAAAGTACAGCATTGCTAGTGTTCAGCGTTAAACATTTATTTCTTTAGGCGAGGCGGCAATTTCTGGTAGCATGTGTTTGTAAGGTGTCACTTCTCACAGACTTTTTTAACCTGCCTGCAATCAAAGTAATGCTATTTGATGTATAAATTGTCTTAAAAAGTAGACCTCTTTTTTTCTGCTTTTATGATAGAAATTCTAAGCAGAAAGTGGAAGCAGGATCCACCCCTAATTATCATTTTCAAAATTTCATTCTTTTGATATGAAAGGTTTCATTCACTTTTCCCTTAAAAAAGAAAAAGTAAGCTCTGGACCATTCTGTTTTGAATAAGACATTCTCTGTATTTTTCTATTCCAACTATGTAAAATAAATACCAGTTTTTAAAATTATTTTCTTATATGTCTAGGAATAAGATTTTCTAGCCATATGCTAGAAAATGAAAGGACCTTTACTGTAAAATGTGATAATGTAAAGTTTGAGAGGGTAATGAAGACTAAACAGCCATTCAGGAGACCAGCAGAATTCAGTGTCAAAAAGGGAGGCAGTTGTTGCCTTAATCATTTCACCCCAACTGATAGACTCACTGCTTGGGTGTCCTCACTAAATGGCCCTGAACTTGACCAATGGACCTTCAGTTAACTGTGAGTGGACTCTGTTTACACAGTGGTGATTTCACCTAATTATGGCATGGTATGTAACAAAACCCTTGAGTTTTATTTTTTGACTGTCTTTTCAGAACTTCACACATGCACTGAATTTGGGGTACTTGTAGATTTTTCATTTGTTTGGTAATTCACTCTATTTTCCAAGGAAAAGTGATTACTATATTATGGTAGCTTCTGAAACCAAGAATAACAATTTTTTTAGCATTTGGTAAATTCCTTTCAAGGAGTTGTTTCTCAAGAGATATTTGCAGGAAGAATATATACTTGTAAGTATTACAAAGAAAAACCTGGTTCTTTTGGTCTTCAAATATCCATCATGCCTCTCTTTCTTAGTTTTTAGGTTTTCAGTACTTAGATGATACTTAACACAGTAATAGGAACTGAAAGAAAGAATGAGTAAAATTCCTTTCATCACTTTCAAACATCACTTTTTCTAAAATTCCATCAATGGTCTTACTGTAATTTTTAAACCTTTTTATCATCTTATCTATTCACATGACATTTGTAATCTATAAAATCGTTCTCTGTTATGTAAGCACACTTTTGAATTCTAGGTTACATTTCCTTACAGATGTCTATAACGTTCTCAAACCTATGTATCTGTACTGACGTACTCTTTAGCTTTTTTGCTATTCAGCCAACTACTCCTGCTGTCTGATGTTTTGTTAGTGGAATGTCTGCTTTTCCTCTTGCTGAACTCTGAAGTTTTCTTTTTACTCCTATCCTGTGTTCCCACCCAACCAACTGCCAAACTTTGCAATTTTGTACTTGGCATCTTTTCTTAGTTATGTCTTGTCTTTTTTTTTTTTTTAATTTACTTATTACTTCAAACTTAGACCATACTAAAAGCCTCCAAATCAGTCTTTCCACTTAACTATTCCTTTTTTCTCCTGTCTACTTTATACGATTGTTGCCACCTTGTTCAAAGTTTTAATCTATTTCTTCATTCATGTAAGCATTTTTGATGAGAAATCCAAAGCTAAATTAATTTATATTGACTGGGATGATCAATTATTGATCAATAAAATAACCATACTTCACATCTATATTATGGGTTAAACCTGAAAGATTGCTGTCTTCTGTTATAATCTAGGTGAAAAGAACTTAGCAAAATGAACAGTACTTAAAGGAAGACTTTGGAATGAACAGCTAAATTCAAGAGTTTCAGGCTTTCTTTAAAATTGATGCCATGCCTACTCAATTCAATTCTGGACTATTGTGTCCCATGACTATTCAGTTTAGACTTTTAACCATCTGTATGTGACATGACATTTTCTGTTACTTATGATTTTCCTCAGTTTAATGTAGATATTTCATAAAGTGCTAATTTGAAGTCTTCTGATCTCAATTGTCTAGCAGACAGCTTATTTTTTCTATAACTCATCTTGCCTAGTTGATTGTTTCTCAGTTTCTAGGTGAGTAGCACTATTCTATGTGGAACCGAGTGACTTGTCCAAGATCAAAAACTCTTAAAGTTTCCTTCAAAGAAAGGTATCTATCAGTCCTCATTACTTTAGGGCCATTTTTCTTGGTGAGATGCTTTAGGTCGCATTCTGTGCCCAGAATTTAGGGTTAGTTGACTAGCTACTTATTCATCTATAATGAAAAGAATGGAAAAGTCATGATTCTTTATGAACTTGGTAGAACTTCCTGGGCTAGTCATTTCTTCAGCCCAAAATCTTAGAGCTGAGAGCAGAGAGAAGCTGATTTTGAATTTTTAAAATGCCTTTAATGTAGATAAATGAAATAAAGTGCATTAAGATATAAATGTTATGCTATACAATTATTTTCCATTTTTACCCAATACATGTTGTATATCTTATTATTGGTGCTTTGAGGATAGAATAGGATTTATTGAGCTAATTGCTAATTCAGTACAAATAAAATAGTGTAAGATTTTGCAGTGTTATAAGATGACTTGATAGATTGTTTATTAGTTATATTGCAAAAGGCTGCTTGTGCTAAAAATTATATATTCTTCCTCTCCGGAATCAGTAGCAAGCACATCCTATTTCTGAGCTATACTGCATATCTGGAAGCTTGATAATTGCTGTTCATATTTTTGTACCAAACTGATAATGTGTTATTAATTCAGATTTTTAAAAAATAACCTTCTAAATCCCTATGTTTTGTCCTAGGTTTAAAATTCTATGAGAACCAGACCACACATTCTTCTGCTCTTAGGCTGTGTTGTTCTCAGAGATGCTAACCTGTTAGTGATTAACCAAGATTAGGGTCTTGGACGCTTGTGGCTATCAGAAAGCCTTCCCTGAGGATGTCTACAGTTCAAGGAGAATTTCTGCATTTATGTCTAGGAGGGATGCTCTAAAACCATATTGAATTTATGTAAAGACATATTTGTTTTGTGAATGTTTAGCAATGCCATTGGATGATTGAAATGAAAAATTTGACACCAAAGGGACGTAGCCTGGACTTAAAATGCCAGACTGTTGTTCTTTTCAGCCTTAATGGAATAAGAAGTAAATTAGCGTATTTACAGAAAAAAAATTCTATGTGATCTTGTAGCCTTGAAATAACTATGCAAAGAAGCAGGATGTACAGTAGGTATGAAGAAATTCAGTTGCTAGCTGTGTTCACTCTTGTCTTTCTGCTTCTAAAATGCATCTTTGTAATATTTTCCACTTTTTAATTTCCTGCTCTATTTCCTATTGCAAATTCTGTGAGCTATTTTGATTTGTTGTGTTTTCCCATTACATATAGTAATTAACAAGTCTTTGTCAAATATAAAAAGTAGTGAATGAAAAAAATCAGTGGTAGAGCTGAGGTTCAAATCAGAATCTAAATGTTACCTTTTCTGTTCTTTACTTTAAGCACTCATCTAAACCTTTCTAAACATTATTTTGAAGATAAATGATAAAAATAACAAAATAATGCATAGTACTTCAGACAGTGAAATGTTTGTGATCTTTTAAAATAATTTTTCTCCCAATTTTTTAATAGCACAGAAGCTGATAAGACCCAAACTGTAACAAGAAGGAGTAACCAGTTTGTATTGATTTGTAGGCTTATTCACTTTTTCTCCATATCATCAATTTTCTACATGAAGCTTAAATATGGAATTTCTGGTTTCCTCTTTGCAATGTTTCTTAGAGGCCCTTGGGATTCGCAGCAGATCTGTTCCTCTGACTCACATGCATTGGAGGCAATGTATATCCTCATCTCTGTTCACTATCTGGTTAAATCTTTCCATCTATCACCTCTTGCTGAGAGGACATCTCAATCTAACTAATGTCTATGTTAATTAATATTTGCCAAAAAAAATCTGACATATCTATTTGTTTATATTTACATGAAAATAGGATGAGGTTTGACAATAAGCCCAATTATGAATGGAAGTATAATATATTAGGCATAAAAGAAAAGAATAGAATCAAATGGTAGTCTCCACTATCTCCCTTGAGTTTATACAGGAGTCATCAATAATTAATAAAGCCACTCAGAATCCTTCTTGACACAGTGTTCTTGACAATGCTTACCAGTTGATTGGAAGGGGCAGGTAGATTGAAACCTATTTGCCATCTTTATTTCCATCTATGGTATAGGTTCAGTTAAATCATACAAAAATATCTGCTTTCTTACCTGACTTTTAGCAAAAGCTTTGGAACTAATTGTAGGGGAAGTATGTGGGAAAGAAGGTAAGATAAAACTGTAATTTGCCACCTGCTGTTAGTTGAGCGCTTTGGCCGTAAATTCGTGTCTTTGGTGTTTTTGTGTGTTTATGTATAATATTATTCTCTTTATGCTTCATGCAGGTCAGAATATTGACTTAGGAAATAAAGTCTCAACTTTTTTTGCATTTCTAACATACTGCTCTATCTCTGATGATGAGCATTTAGAGAACTGAGTTCATTAGGAGTCATTACAAGTGATGGGTAACCTAGGGTGGTTGTTAACAGTGTGGATATTATGCATATAGACCATCCAGGTATAAGAACAGATTATTATTACTAGAAACAAACTAATTCTTTTTTTTCTTTAAGTTTTTTTTTTTTTTTTTTTTTTTTTGATGTGGACCATTCTGAAGTCTTCATTGAATTTGTTACGTTATTGCTTCTGATTTATGTTTTGACTTTTTGGCAGTGAGGCATGTGGAGTCTTACCTCCCAATCAGGGTTGGAACCCACTTCCCCTGTATTGGAAGGTCAAGTCTTAACCAATGAACCACTAGGGAAGTCCCTAGCGAGAAACTAATTCTTCAGAAAAGGATGCTCAAACTGATTCCAGCCTCCCTTGCAATCCTTTCTGGACATTCAGAGTCAATTTGGGGAAATTTCTGTGAAGCTTAGAGTTTTGACAGTGTTATTCAGAATTTTCAATTACCTTCTTGAAGACAAGAGAAAGAAAGATGTTGGTTCATTCATAAATATTTAATCATATTTAGTATGGCTCTAAATTATGGTTTTAAAAATAATTGGCAATGACTTAAAAGAATGGAAAACACTATATGGGAGTACATATATATTTCATCTTTTGCTGTTTATGATATGTGGTTTCAGACAATTTTGGCAGAAACAGTTTTTTACCTTACTTTAGCTGCAAACCTTAGGCAGTGTAATCTAAGAAAGTGAAGCCTCTACAGCAACATATATAATTCTTTATCCTAAATTAACATGGTTGACCTACCACCATTAGTGCTTCTCCATTTAGCAATGTCATAGCCACTTGAAAAGGTTTCTGGGTTTATTTTCATTTTCATGTGGTATGTATGTGCATGTACACATGTGCATGTGAGTGATTACATGCCCACATGTACATTCTTTAGGGTTGCAAACAGGGGCTATAGATTCCATTAAGAATAATATTGGTCTTTTTCTTCTGTGTTGACATAAACTGTGTGTGTATCCCCAGATTAATAACATAGAATAACCACACTTGGGGCCTTCTTTGGAATTAAGTTGGACTAACAGTTTCTTTTATCTTTCATCTTGTTTTCCCTTACCTGGTTTGCAGTTTGGAATGTCACCCTCTGCCTTTGGTGTAAGACTCAACCTTACGAAACCTTCTAACCTATTTGCTTTAGTAGTGCTACCAGGCATATACCCAGTTAAATAGCTCTGTGTTTCTGCCTCTATTAGCAGTTCAGTTATTCTTAAAAATATTTGTATTGCATTAGTAATACTTGTTTCAAAAACTAATAAGAAACAGATAGCCGAAAGAAAAATAAGATGCACTATTAATAATTTCAAAATGTGCTGCTTCTCTCAGCCATGTCCTATCTCTTTCCACCTATGCTTTTTGCTTTTCCAGCTCTCTGCCTGTCTTTCTTCATTTTTGTCTGTCTTATTTGTTTCCTGTTCCTTTTTATGTCTCTGGATCTTCAATTCTTTGCCCTAGTCACTCCTAGTTTCTGTTTCTATCTAGCACATTTTTAAGTCAAAAAAATAAATAAATAAAAAACATTGTTCTATAAGTTGGTGGTTAAGGCTTTGAATTTTTGATATATTGTTATTGATTTTTGGCTGTGCTTCTTGTTTCTTTGAAAAATTTTTTCACCTACATAAGTCTCTTATTTTTGCATTGGTATTAAGGCATTTAGGAAATGTGAACAGTTAGTCTTAGGGACTTACTTGTTTGTATTTCTTTACATACTTTCCTGATTATTTTATGGTAAATTTCTAGGATGTGAATTGCTTCATTATATGGCATGCATTTTTAAACACATATTTCCAAATTGCCCTCCAGGTAGTTTGGGTCTATTAATATTGCACAAGTAATTTTGGAGAATGTTCATACCCTAACCAACAGTTGTGGGTTATTATTTTTTTAAAAATTTCCTAATAATAAATGAAGATATTTATTGCTATTTTACTTTTAATAATAGTGAGGTCAGATTTTCTTTATATTCTTTAATGAATTGTATGCTCATATACTTTGCACACTTTTTCATTTAGGTGTTCAGTTTTTTTTTTCCTTATTGATGTTTTAGAGCTCTTTGTATATTAAGAATACTAGCTCTTTATAGTATGTATTGTAAATATTTTCCCAGTCTTTTTGCTTGCATGTAATTTAATTATGGGGTGTTTTTATGCATGGGTGTTTTAGTTGTTACCTTTATGAATCATTAGTCTTTTATCATTTCTACCTTTTTAGATCTAAGTATTAGGACATAGCTTCCTTTTTCTGAGAAACTCATATTGCTTTCCCCCTTTTGACTTTCAGTCAATTCTTCATTAACATGGGTTATAAAGAAGAGCAGGCTGCCATAGAGAATATAAAATCTTGGTTAAGCATTATACTCAATACATGTTACAAAATGGATTACATGCAAACTTATTTATTGAAAGTTAAACCTAGTATTTGTGCATTTGTTTGACATTCTATTAAGTAACACAAAGCATTATATAAATTGCTTGAAGGAAAGTATGTAGAAATAGTCTGTTGTTACTTGTTATTAGTTATGTTTGCTTTTAATCATCAGTATAGAGCCATTGTACCTTTAGTCTCTCTTTGAGCAAGTGTGATTTATTACATAAATAAACCGGACCCTAGAGAGTCTGTGGTTAAGCTTAGCTTTATTAATAATCTCACTTTTGTGGGCTAGTAGTGGAAAAGACCCTGATGTTGGGAAAGACTGCAGTCAAAAGAAGAAGGGGGCAGCAGAGGATGAGATGGTTAGATGGCATCACCAACTCAATGGGCATAAATCTGAGCAAGCTCCGGGAGATGGCGAAGGACAGGGAAGCCTGGCATGTTGCAGTCCATGGGTTGCAAAGAGTTGGACATGACTTAGTGACTGAGCAACAACAACAGGTGGAACACAGCTCATTCTCTTCTCTCTGTCACTTGACCTCACAGCACTGTTCCAGCCTTCAGAGGCCACACCCTGATGTTATTTCCATCAGTTTACTTCTTATGAGTTCAGTCTCATTATCAGGATTAAGTTAGGCTACTAGAAGGTATATCAGTGTCAAATCATTTCAAAGAAGAATTTTACTTTCTTGGTGTATGTTCATTTAGATATGATTGTCTTCATATGCAGTCATGGCATTGTTTCTTTGAAGGCCAATGTGGAAGGATGTCATGTCATTTTCTTCTTTTACTTATTTTATTTGTCTTAATGAACAGCCTGAAATCCATGAGAATTTAATGTTCTTCATTTAAATCATAAATTATTATTTTATATTAGAGTAATTTGTATAGTATCTCCCCTACCCAACTCTTAAATGAGTTCACTTCTCAAAATGTAAAGCATCACATATTTCCACCTCTGCTCAACCCACGTTTTCAGTACTAGGTTATTTATCTGGTTTCAGGAGCAAAAACCAGAAAGGGCCAGGATTGGAGTTGGAATGGGTGGGTGGGTAGAGAGAGGCTCCTACATGGCAGATGCAACAATGTAGCTCTTGTTGATTATTAATAAAATTTCTAAAAATAGGTGCCTGACAAAATATTTATTCTTAATTTGTGTTCATTTTAATTCCATGCATGCATATCACTATAACATCTATTAACATTTTTTAAATGGTCAAATTGCTTGCGTTTCAAACCATTTCAAACCATTCCTCTATGCTATCTCCACCCTCTTGCTCGCCACATCAAAACTGGAGTATATATTACTGTGAATGTTGTTTTGCTTCCAGGAAGCCCAGATTCAGATTTACTGTTCAGCTATAGCAACTGTATAGGTCCTCACTGCATGCTTATTTCTGATCTCCTTTTCTTTTTTTCCCTCAACAAATATGCTTTCTTGTATCCTTTGTGAAAAGAGGCAAGGTATAAATTGCCAAATTTTTAAAAAATGGTTATTATGTCTATTATATATCCCCAAATTAATATCATATTTTCCTCTGCATTTACTTAATTGACCGCAGCTTGGCTTATTTTTTCAATAATGATGAAGGAATTTGCCATGAGATATCCATACTTAATCAATACACATTATGGCCAACTCTTAACTCAGGAACACGAAGAGCTGTCAAGCAGGGGTTTCCAGGCAGTAATTTATCCCTCCTGCAAACCTTATTCAATGACATTACACACAAGAGGCAACAGTCTGGGCACCAACGATACAACAGCATACACAACCACCTCTGTTCTTACAGTCTGAAGTGGAAGCCAGAGCCCCCCCCAAAAAAAAATTGCAGTACAGCGTGGCAAGAGCTATGAAAGAGGTATGCAGAAGTCCTGGGGGTGGGGAGTGGGTGTCAGGGAAAAGACTTAGTGTATGTGCAGCCATGAGAGAAGGGGGGTAACTGGGGGCCTGGAACCAGTTCCTTGAGGCCGGTCAGACATCATTTGAGAAGGCAAATCTCTGGAGAGGTATTCACCAGGAGTTTAATGGGGGGCTTTATTCTGAGCATGATGGGCAGCCATCGAAGGCTTTTAAGAGGACGTGTGTGTTGGAGGGGGCTGATATAGTCAGATTTGCATTCAGGAAGAATACAGAAGAATATCTCTATGGGACACTGGTCACGACGTTGATGTGTGGACTCTCTACAGAAGAAGATCAGAGGTCTTTAAGCATTCCCGAGTTTCTAAACCTGTGATGCTTTTGTTTCCTCTTCACCACAGCCTGATGAAACTATTAATAGATCAGTTATGGTGATTTTACAAATTGGACCTAACTTGAGGGCTCTTTGATGTGTTTAAAGGCATGAAAGGCTTGCGCCCATGTCTGTCTGACTCTACACCCGTGACCTCCTCTGCCCTAACCTCTCCTCCTTGTCTGTGGATGAGAAGGTTGGTTCAGAGAGGGCCATTTTAGCTGAAGCTCATACAGATAACTGAGCAGAGCTTGGCTTAGAGTACAGATCTGATTCACGGGAGAGGCACGATGCCTGTGTCTTCTAATTGGAGCAGACAGGATGTGAGAAGCCCCGGAGACAGGTGAGATTAAAGACGAGACTCCAGGGTGGAACATTGAGGTGCGTGGCGAAGGGAGTCGGTGTCGCCAGAGGGTTCACTAGAGGGACCGCCCTGAGCCAGCAGGTGACGGAGGACCAGGGACTGCTGGCTGGCATCAGAGACATCAGTTCATTTTAGATGCTGAGCCAGATATTTTCATTCATGAAGTTTACTATCATAGTCCAGGGACATAGTTTGCCTGTGAAATATCACTCATTTAAAACAAATACAGTCAGCCCTTGTTATGTGCCAGGAATGATCTTGAATGCTGAAGATGCAAAGGAGGGAATGTATTCCCTTCATTCATGGAGTTCTGATGAAGAAACAGGCATTTAAACAAGTCAATGACTGCACAGCACGGGAACTGCAGCCGTTGGGAAATGATGATTGGAGTGGAGATACGGGTGTGAAAAATGCTTTCTGGGAGCACTGAGGACAGAGCTGGTCACAGAGCCTTCAGGGGAACTCGAGGGATGACACATCTGGGTCTTAGTCTTAAAAAGTGCCTGAGAAATTACCAAGTAGAAAAGGCAAGATACTCACAAATAGGAAAACAAATGGTACAAAATGCTTAAATGATTTGTAAATTAAAAAGAGACATGAGATTTTTACTGTCTTGAAATCAAGCATAAGGACAAGTATGTCCCTCTCATCCCATGTCAGATTTTAGGTAAATGACATTTTAAAGAGTTTAATTATTCTTAAAACTTTTGAGCTCAACAGAGTCTGATATGAGGCCTGTGACACCTTTTCTTGTTTTGTCTGGTAAACAACTGCTTCTCCCAAACATGAGCCACCCAGACTTTCATGTGAAATACATCTGGGCATATATTTTGAAGATAAATTTCAAAAATAAATTTTTCAGTCGTACAGTGCTGATTTGTGAGTTAAATTTTTTCCACAGAACAAAACATTTTTCAAAAATGACTCTTTTTGACTTAGGGGAAATTTAAAAGTTCAATTTTGGTGGAAAATGTGAAACTCTCAGACCTTAAATGTCATTATCCTTTTTATCTGATATTGCGTTTCACCCCACTGTAGATGTTATTTCTATATTCTGAAGGCAAATTACTGTGTTTGAGAGAAATATTGAACTAGGTAATATATTAAGTTTATTAGTGAAGGTGAAAAAAAATATTTGCCCATTTGCTCTTTTACTTAATCTACTCTTGGAGTTAATAGCTACTTGTGTTGGCTACCATTTACCTAGGTAGTTTAAGTGAAACCTCTTTCTCCCAACTGGGATGGGCTGACTCGGTCTGTGACTTTCTTGTCGTGATTCTGCAGTGATCTGTGTTGTTGTTTGTGCTAGTAAGGTCTTGGTGATGAACCATTAAATAAAATGATGTGCCCCCAGGCCAGGGAGTTGGTCGATTGCCAGACAGTAATCCTGTACAATTAACTATCAAAGATTTGAGCACTCCATTATTCTGAGAGAGGGAACTGCAGCCATTTGGAACAACTGAAATGAAGATATTACATTTGGCTAAGTTTTGGTTTGGAAAGACGTTTGGATAGTTAAACTCATCGTTATAACATTTAGATATTGCAACCTCCATTTGGGGTTCTTATTTTGTTAATTTTATTCAATTCCTAGATAAAAATGAAAGGAGCTTATTCAGTCTTTACCAAGGATAGGAATGAGTCACTTACAATATAGACCTCAAACCTCTTCAGAAATGAAGTAGGATTTGAATAAAGAAATATTCTCCATGAAAGATAGTTTGAAACTATTGTATTAAAGTGGGAACATGACAAAGTGATCTTTATGTTTTAAGATATGTTAAAAGTTATGTTGTTGAGATATTTTTAGTTACAGAAACCATAAATATTCATTAAGTACCTTGAAAATATTCTTTCGGCAGTTCTTTGGTAATTCAAGCAATCACCCAGTCCACTAATAAGAATCTAAAGATCATATGTTTTTAGGCTGTGTTCTACAATACATATTGAGTTCATTACATAAGGAACAACTGCCTTATTTTGACTGGTTTTTATAGTTTCTCCTAAGAGCTTTTTCTTATTTTTATTATTTCTAAAGATGCACCTAAAGTTCAGCAAATATGTAGATAAACATCCTCAGAGATCAGTATCTTAGCACATTACCCAGTGAATCAATATGTCAGGACTTCAAACTTTTCAGCGGATGCAAATTCATTTATCCATTTCTTTAACATTCCTTCACTGAACACCTGCCATGTGCTGACAACAGTTTTGGCACTATAGCTAGAGTCAAACAGACAGATTCTAACTTGCCTTCATGGAGCTTACAGCTTGAAAGTAGAGATCAGCACTTTCAAATCACATATCTGATAAGTTGAGGCCTGTGCTGTGAAAGAGGTGTATAAACAGAGGACTTTAATTCTCCCAGTCTTGGGAGCTAGGGGGGGCTTTTCCAACTCAGAAAGGATCATGGGCAGTTCAAAGTAAGCCTGACTTTCAGTAGGAAGCCTGGGTTGAGTTCTGAAGGCTAAGCAAGGGTTCAGACTTCCTAGGTGGCTTGGGGTAAAGATACCTGCCAAACAGGAGACACAGGTTCAATCCCTGGGTCGGTAAGATGTCATGCAGAAGGGAATGGCTCCCCACTCCACTATTATTGCCTGGAGAATTTTATGGACAGAGGAGCCAGGAGGCTATAGTCCATGGAGTCACAAAGATTTGGACATGACTCCTTGAGTCTTTGCGACCAAAGACTTGGTGACTAAGCAGCACAACAATAGTATTATCCCAGTGGTGTTTTGGAAATTTGTGAAGATGTTGATGATCATGGTGATAGATTTCTGAAGACATTTCACAGGTGTGAGTTAGATCCACTGGACCACTGCAATATGGGAAAGATTCTGCTGTATATCTGAGAGCTGAAAGTCAGCTTTTCAAAGCTTGTCTATTATAACTGGTGTTGCCACTGTACATTTTACCATTTTGAAAAACTATATCACTAATAAGTCTCCTCATGAAATATTGTTGGCCATGCAAAGCACTTGTAAGAGAATGCCTTTGTGATGCACATATAGCTGCAAGCACATGCCTCCATCATTACACATGTGGTCATGCCTCAGATTCTCCAAAGTGAAATATGTATTATTTTATTTTACATTCCTTTTATTTTCTCTCTCCTTGTATGTTTAAGCCATTATATTTATTTGTTTAATTCCTGTGTGTAGATATATAATGTTATATGTGATTTTATTTCTGTATTGTAAAGGGGACGGGCTTCCCTGATGGCTCAAATGTCAAAGAATCTGCCTGCAGTGTGGGAGACCTGGGTTCGATCCTTGTGTTGGGAAGATTCCCCTGGAGACAGGATTGTCTACCCAGTCCAGTGTTCTTGCCTGGAGAATTCCATGGACTGACTAGCCCAGGGGGCTACAGTCCAGTTCAGTTCAGTTCAGTAGCTCAGTTGTGTCCAACTCTTTGCAACCCCATGGACTGCAGCATGCCAGGCTTCCTTGTTCATCACCACCTCCAAGAGCTTCCTCAAACTCATGTCCATCGAGTTGAATGATGCCATCCAACCATCTCATCCTCTGTTGTCCCCTCCTCCTCCTGCCTTCAGTCCTTCCCAGCATTAGGGTCTCTTCCAATGAGTCAGTTCTTCACATCAGGTGGTCAAAGTATTGGAGCTTCAGCTTCAACATCAGTCCTTCCAAGGAATATCCAGGACTGATTTCCTTTAGGATTGACGGGTTTGATCTCCTTGCAGTCCAAGGGACTCTCAAGAGTCTTCTCCAACACCACAGTTCAAAAGCATCAATTCTTCAGCACTCAGCCTTCTTTATGGCCCAACTCTCACATCCATACATGACTACTGGAAAAACCATAGCTTTGACTACACAGGCCTTTGTTGGCAAAGTAATGTCTCTGCTTTTTAATATGCTGTCCAGTTTGGTTATAACTTTTCTTCCAAGGAGCAAGCATCTTTTAATTTCATGGCTGCAGTCACCATCTGTAGTGATTTTGGAACCCAAGAAAATAAAGTCTGTCTCTCTTTCCATTGATTCTGCATGTATTTGCCGTGAAGTGATGGGAACAGATGCCACGATCTTAGTTTTTTGAATGTTGACTTTTAATCTAGCTTTTTCACTCTCTTCTTTCACTTTCATCAAGAGGCTGTTCAGTTCCTTTTCGCTTTCTGCTATAACGGTGGTGTCATCTGCATATCTGAGGTTATTGATATTTCTCTCGACAGTCTTGATTCCAGCTTGTGTTACATTCAGCCCAGCGTTTCACATGATATACTCTACATATAAATTAAATAAGCAGGGTGACGATATACAGCCTTGGCATACTCCTTTCCCCATTTGGAAACAGTTCATTGTTCCATGCCCAGTTCTAACTGTTGCTTCTTGACCTGCATACAAATTTCTCAGAAATCTGAGAAGTGTAAGACAAAAGAGAAAAGGAAAGATATACCCATTTGAATGCAGAATTCCAAAGAATAGCAAGGAGAGATAAGAAAGGCTTCTTCAATGATCAGTGGAAAGAAATAGAGGAAAACAATAAAATGGGAAAGACTAGAGATCTCTTTGAGAAAATTAGAGATACCAAGGGAGCATTTCATGCAAAGATGATCACAATAAAGGACAGAAATGGTATGGACCTAACAGAAGCAGAAGATATTAAGAAGAGGTGGCAAGAATACACAGAACTATACAAAAAAAAAAATCATAATGACCTAGATAACCACATTGGTGTGATCATTCACTTAGAGCCAGATATCCTAGAGTCTGAAGTCAAGTGGGCCTTAGGAAGCATCACTAAACAAAGCTAGTGGAGGTGATGGAATTCCAACTGAGCTATATCAAGTTCCAAAAATTATGCTGTTAAAGTGCTGCACTCAATATGCCAGCAAATTTGGAGAACTCAGCAGTGGCCACAAGACTGGAAAAGGTCAGTTTTCATTCCAATCCCAAAGAACAACAATGCCAAAGAATGTTCAAACTACCACACAGTTGCGCTCATCTCACACACTAGCAAAGTAATGCTCAAAATTCTCCAAGCTAGGCTTCAAGAGTATGTGAATCAAGAACTTACAGATGTTCAAGCTGGTTTTAGGAAATTGAGGAACCAGATATCAAATTGCCAACATCTATTGGATCATAGAAAGAGCAAGAGAATTCCAGAAGAATATCTACTTTTACTTTATTGACTATGCCAAAGGCTTTGACTGTGTGGATCACAACAAACTGTGGAAAATTCTTAAAGAGATGGGAATACCAGACCACCTTACCTGCCTTCTGAGAAATCTGTGTGCAGGTCAAGAAGCAACAGTTAGAACCAGACATGGAGCATCAGGCTGGTTTCAAATTGGGAAAGGCTACACTCCATGGGGTGGCAAAGAATTGAAAATGACTGAGTGACTAACACTTTCACTTTTCAAAGGGGACATTATAAAAAGAAAATCTTAGATCTGAAGAGATGAACATGACTATTTTCAACAATACATGTGTTTAAAAATAGAAGCAAAAGTGCTTTAATATCCAGGCTGAAAAATCATTTGAAATTAATTAGTTTTGGAATGCTTTGTGGATAAAACCTCTTGATTTTTAAATGAGACTCAGCAGCAAACATCTCCTTTTTGACTGCTTCCTAGCCTGATTTTGAGAGTCAACTCTTTAACTCTGTACTCAGAAAGATATGGAGGGAAATATGCTATAATAGACCATTTGGGAATATTTGCACTGGGCTGTCTTGTTTGGGCTGTTTAGTACTAATATCACTGGATAGAATACTCTAAAATTGAAAGGTCATTTGGAGAAAAATTACTTACAAATAAAATCAAGATTTTTAGAATGCTTTCTTGGAATGGGTCTACTCTGGAAGACAGCCAGTAGTTCAATGAAAACACATTGAGATGCTTTACAAGAGTACTTTGTTTTAATAGATACCATCATGAATGAGTAAGACACCATCCCACTAGTGCTACAAAGAAATTATGACTAGTTTCTGGTCCAGAACACCCAATTGCATTCTTAGTATTTATAGGGATAGCCTTCTGGAGACTACAGGAAGTGTGAAGTCAGAAGAAAGGAAGCAGCTTTACCTAGAGGACAGTAATTATGTCTGCATTAGATATAGGAACTCCTAGTTGACAAAACAAATTCTGCAGAATACAGCTGAGGATACTAGGAGTATTAGGAATACATGTAAAAGTCCAGAGAATCAGACTTATTAGAAGAAATTAATGTCTTCCTTAACTTTCCTCTTGACTTTTTATGAACATCAAATGAGATAATATGTAAACAATATTCTGCAAGTTCTAAGCAAGGAACTTGTACACAAGGTTTGTTCACAATCTTCCAAATATACACCATACTAGACTGTGTTAACAGGAATTAATCAGGTGCAAGCCAGCAAGTCTGAAACCAGTGATAAAACTACATATATTGGTTTTTCTTAGGGATGCTATAGTCACAAATTTTGAATCATCAATTCCGATACTGTTTATTTGTACAGGCTTGGATAAATATAGAGTCAATTTACATTTACCATCCCTGGTCTCATCTTTTTGTTATCTTCCAAGAAAGTCTAGAATCTTCCTCCAAGATGATGCCAGTTTGTAGTCATCTTTTATACTGTGTCCAAAAACACATTTTCATCTGTGTATTGATTCTCTCAAATAAATCCAAGTTTAAGCCTTCTACTTCTCCAACAGAATTAAAGCAATTACCACTTCCAAATAAGGTCTGTGCAGTAATGAACTTGAGGAAAGAGATGTTTGAAAGACAAAGGGGTATTCTTCTTCATTTTTTAAAATGTATTTTTTAATTATAGTTGGTTTATAATGTTGTGTTAGTTTCAGGTATACAGCAGAATGATTCATATATTATATATAATATATATGTTATATAGTCTATATATAATATATATATAATTCTTTTTCATATTCTTTTCCCTTATAGTTATTATGGAACATTGAGATAGTTCCCTGTGCTATACAGTAGGTCCTTGTTTGTTGTTTATTTTGTATATTCTAGTGTGTGTATGTTAATGCCAAACTCCTCGAAGGGATATTATTCTTTCCCTGGAAATAATATTACACAAGATCTATCCTTGAAACTTGTCTGCTTAAGAGCTGTTGGACCAGAGAGGTTCTCATGGCTCTCCTTTCTGTCTCTCTCGTCTTTATTATACCCCTTTTTCTCACAGTTTATGTCCTCTGCAGACATCCAGATGTTGAAGATGGACAGCCATTCTAGTTCCTCTTCCTTCTATGCTGTCTTCTCTTACCAGGGTCTAGGGTTTCCTGCCTTTAATGTGGGAGTCCCCTTTGGAACTTTCCTGGTGGTCCAGTGATTAAGACTCCATGCCTCCAATGCAGGGGTCTAGGATTTAATTCATGGTCCAGGAACTAAGATAGCACATGCAGCCAAAAAGAAAAAATACAGGGACTCTTCTGCCACTCCACCTCACGTAGTTCCCACCTGCCATTACTAGGCAGTTCCTAACCTTTGGCTCAGAGTTTCTAGTACCTGAGACTCTTCAGCAGTGAGAACCTTGGGTGGGAGTGGTAGGTGTTTGCAGAACCATTAACATTAGTGAATGAAATTGAGAGTGTGATTTATTGGTACATGTGTACATGCATGCTAAGTTACTTCAGTTATGTCCAACTCTTTGCAACCCTATGGTGGTTTGTAAATAAGCTTGTTTCTAGGAAAAACTCTTTAACTATCATAGTTGACCATTATTGAGGAAATAAAGTTAAAAAAGAAAAATCAAAATTTATTTTGGTTGTAAGAAATACTGACTATAAGCACTTACTCAAACTGCTTAAAATGTATGTCCAAGTACAATGGATAAGTGCAATAATTATGCATGCTATAAACTCTCTGGTTTAAAAGTGCTAAGGAGCATGATTTATCATTTAAAGATTCATCTTAGCCTGTGGGTCACATTAATTTTTACATTTTTTATTATAGCATCTAAACTTTATATTCATATGTTTGTAATCTTCATCATTTATCTCTCTCATTACATGGTTAGATCTCAGGGGACAATCCCTTGGAGAGGGGAATGGCTATCCACTCCAGTATGCTTGCCTGGAGAATTCCATGGCAGAGGAGCCTGGCGAGCTACCGTCCATGGGGTTGCAAAGAGTCAGACAGACTGAGTGACTAACTCTAATTGAGGAGTATTTAGTAACTTTAGCCCAAGAAGTGGAGAGATTTTTTGTTGATTTACTTGTTTCTGTTTGTTTATGCTAGTCAGTATTCTGATTCCATAGACCAGCGAGGTTTACTGTGAAACTAAGTAGAGATTATTTTCACCTTAAGATCTTCCGAACTGTAAGTGGATAATTAAGCATTAGAAGAAGCTTACCAAGAAAAGCCATGAAGTCTCTATCCTTGTGGATTCTTGAAATCTTGGATGATTTAAGCAAAGCCTTGATCTGATCAAAGGCTTAAGTATATAAGAGATGCCATTTTGCTCTTTCTTTCATTGGGCATTCATATTCATGTGTAGAGGTGGAGATGGTTCCAAAAAGACTGATACTCTGTCCAGCTCTGTCCATTTCTATTCCAGCTGGTTTTTTTGAAGGCAGTGTAAGTTTGCCCCTAATTTCTGACCATTAGTTTCAGGTTGCCATTCTTTTTTTTGACTGAATATCCTTATTATGAATGATTTTGACTGTATTATTGAAGCAAAAGTCATTTCTTCCCTACTGTGCGTTAAGCAGTTCCTCACTATTGTTCCAGCTTTCTGGAATTCTCCACAATAGGTTCCAGACCTGGGTTAATTAACAAGTCTGTTAACACCTCCTTGAGCTCAAGGGGTTCAAATACAGCCTGCTGAGACAGTATTTCTTAAAAGGTGAGGACTAATGACCCAACTTTTAGTCACCATCTCCGAGGCCAGTTTTCAATCTCGTAAAAATTTTAAGTCAAGGAAGCTCAACATAGAAAGTCATGAGCTGTCATAAAATACCATTCCGGATATAGTTGGTTGGAATGGCCTGGGCACTTGGTAACCTAAAATACAAGTTAACAGTAATTCCACCTCATTTAGTTGTGTTTAAGGTACTTGAGAGTTATGCTTAATAGACCATAAAAATTAGACCTTAAGACACTACTTAAATGCAATAATAGATCCTTGTACAAAGTTCTCCCAGAAACTACAGTTTAAAAAGTCATTATAAATGTTAACTAAACCTCACATTTTTCTATATGAAGACTTTTTGAGTATATAAAATTTTAGATGTGCTAAAATTCTTAAAATGAATTCATTGCAGAACATAGTTTGGTGTCTGCTCCTATTTTAGTAATTTGGGTAATACATATTGAAATGTAGTTTTACTTAAATATTTTATATATATAGGTTCATATATCTTGAATGAAATGAACTGACCTTCTCTAATAAACAACCATAGAACATAATCGCAGCAGAAATCACTTCTAGGTGACATGGGAGCAAAACTCGCTGACAGTTTGATATGTGGCATGATGTCAGTGTTCCTATATTGTTACTGAATATCTGTGGTGTTCAAAGGAATTGAAATACCAGAACTTAGACTGCCACAAAAAAGGCAACAGGGCAGATTATTCTGTTCTTGCTGCATTATTGGCACAGTACTCAGGTACCACACACCTGGTATTTTATCTTCCAAACTATCTCATGAGCCAGTTATTATAGTTCTTAATAAAAAGAAAGAAGAAAAAACTGAGATTTAGTGGCTAAATAATTTACTTAAGATCATATTGTTGCTGTCGTTTAGTCACTAAGTCAAGTCCAACTCTTTTCCAACTCCCATGGACCGTGTAGCCCTCCAGGGCCCTCTGTTCATGATTTCCCAGGCAAGATACTGGAGTGGTTTGCCAGTTCCTTCTCCAAGGGATCTTCCCAACCCAGCAATTGAACCTGAGTCTCCTGCTTTGGTGGATTCTTTACCACTGAACCACCTGGGAAGCCTTAAGATCATACTGCTGTTCTTAGGTGCCCTAAGATGAAGCACCATGCTTTCATCCATATCGTAACACAAATATGCATGACCACAGTTAAAGAGCCAAGAGAAATCAAAAAATCTTTCTAGTATTTCTTATATCCCTCAGTGATAGAAGAAATGGCTAGAATATAAAGAGTGTTAAAAGTATTAGACACAAATAAGATAGAACTCTGAAAAATGATCCATTATGTGATAATAGTCCCACCATATTTTCTAGAAATCTTGTGAAACAAATGTTAAAAAGGACAGGTTGAAAATAGATCATTTAGGCCAGTTGATGTCAAAAGTTTTATTCAAATAATTTGGATTTTTGTTATGAAGCATCTTTAATGTCCTAATTCCGGTTCTCACGAATATTTTAATGTTTCTTTTCTACAATTTTAATATGATTTTGTGGTGGGATGTTGCTGAGAGCCTAATCAAATCAACACTTTTGTGTGGTCATCATATGAATTAACAATTATTCAACACTTACTGCAACTTTTATATTTAAAGTGGTGTATTAGAAAGCATCACTACGAACAAAGCTAGTGGAGGTGATGGAATTTCAGTTGAGCTATTTCAAATCCTGAAAGATGATGCTGTGAAAGTGCTGCACTCAATATGCCAGCAAATTTGGAAAACTCAGCAGTGGTCACAGGATTGGAAAAGGTCAGTTTTCATTCCAATCCCAAAGAAAGGCAATCCCAAAGAATGCTCAAACTACTACACAATTGCACTCATCTCACACGCTAGTAAAGTAATGCTCAAAATTCTCCAAGCCAGGCTTCAGCAATACATGAACTGTGAACTTCCAGATGTTCAAGCTGGTTTTAGAAAAGGCAGAGGAACCAGAGATCAAATTGCCAACATCCGCTGGATCATTGACAAAGCAAGAGAATTCCAGAAAATATCTATTTCTGCTTTATTGACTATGCCAAAGCCTTTGACTGTGTGGATCGCAATAAACTGTGGAAAATTCTGAAAGAGATGGGAATACCAGATCACCTGACCTGCCTTTTGAGAAACCTATATGCAGGTCAGGAAGCAACAACTAGAACTGGACATGGAACAACAGACTGATTCCAAATAGGAAAAGGAGTACGTCACCCTGTGTATTGTCACCCTGCTTATTTAACTTATACGCAGAGTACATCATGAGAAGCGTTGGGCTGGAAGAAGCACAAGCTGGAATCAAGATTGCCGGGAGAAATATCAATAACCTCAGATATGCAGATGACACCACTCTTATGGCAGAAAGTGAAGTGGAACTAAAAAGCCTCTTGATGAAAGTGAAGGAGGAGAGTGAAAAAGTTGGCTTAAAGCTCAGCATTCAGAAAACTAAGATCATGGCATCATCTGGTCCCATCACTTCATGAGAAATAGATGGGGAAACAGTGGAAACAGTGTCAGACTTTATTTTTTTGGGCTCCAAAATCACTGCGGATGGTGATTGCAGCCATGAAATTAAAAAATGCTTACTCCTTGGAAGGAAAGTGATGACCAACCTAGATAGCATATTAAAAAGCAGAGACATTACTTTGCTAACAAAGGTCCGTCTAGTCAAGGCTATGGTTTTTCCAGTGGTCATGTATGGATGTGAGAGTTGGACTGTGAAGAAAGCTGAGTGCTGAAGAATTGATGCTTTTGAACTGTGGTGTTGGAGAAGACTCTTGAGAGTCCCTTGGACTGCGAGGAGATCAGTCCTGGGTGTTCATTGAAAGGACTGATGCTGAAGCTGAAACTCCAATACTTTGGCCACCTCATGCGATGAGTTGACTCATTGGAAAAGACCCTGATGCTGGGAGGGATTGGGGGCAGGAGGAGAAGGGGACAACAGAGGATGAGATGGCTGGATGGCATCATTGACTCAATGAACATGAGTTTGAGTAAACTCCTGGAGTTGGTGATGGACAGGGAGGCCTGGTGTGCTGTGGCTCATGGGATCGCAAAGGGTCATACATGACTGAGCAACTGAACTGAACTGAACTGAACTGATAGCATGGCATAGAAGCACAGTTTTAATTTTTATCTCATATGCATCTTAAATATATGAATAACCTTTATTTGAGGAAATATCCAGTTTCAGTTATTGCCTGGAAAGTAAGAACACTGTCATTCTGTGGCCAGGGGCTGTGGATAATATTGAATGCGTATATTACTTGTTATCAATAATGAATATTTCGTGGGATTTGTAGAACTTACAAGGATCTATAGATTTAAAATAAGAGCAAAATTTCTAATTATTTTTCCCCTTTTTTCTTTTTGGTACAGAATGGAGGCTTGCAGGTAAAAGAATGCTCAGGAGAAAATTTCGAGAGCAATTTATTTAAATATTGATTTATTGAAACATTTTATAATAATTCTTTAGAAATTCTTTTAGAATGTACTAAAAGGTGTTTTTATTGCTATTCGATTGCTAGTGAAAGGAGTAATTTATTCTCTCAAGAAAATGGAACTTTTCCTTTCTCAAGAATGAATCTGCAGCAGTCTGTTGGACCAACACAGCTATTTTACTAATGTAGTTTTCTTTTCCCTATGCATCCTCAGTTACTCCCAGTCAAAACCCAGCAGAAAGACAGACTTTTCAGAGAATCAGAGTTCCCTTGTTTTACCCTGTTTCTGTCATAAGGGGGTGAGTGAGTCTGTGTGTGTGTGTGTGTGTGTGTGAACAAGATGGGAGTTTAGGCATCAGCACGTCCTAAGCTTGCATCCCAGCTTTATAAACTGATAGGTGACAGAAGCGTCTTAATTTCATAGGAGTTCAGTTTCCTCACCAGTAAAATGGGGATTAACTGAGGTGACATAAAAGCATCTTATAGCAGCTTCTACTTAGTCAGTGTAACTTAGTTCCAATCCCTTCCCTACCACCTGTATTCAGTTCAGTCGCTCAGTCGTGTCCAACTCTTTATGACCCCATGGACTGCAGCATGCCAGGCTTGCCTGTTCATGACCAAATCCTGGAGGTTGCTCAAACTCACGTCCATCGAGTTGGTGATGCCATCCAACCATCTCATCCTCTGTCCCCTTCTCCTCCTGCCTTCAATCTTTCCCAGCATCGGGGGCTTTTCTAATGAGTCAGCCATTCGCATCAGGTGGCCAAAGTACTGGAGCTTCAACTTCAGCATCAGTCCTTCCAGTGAATATTCAGGATTGATTTCCTTTACGATTGATCACTTGTATTATGTTGACACTTCTGGGGTTAGATAAATTCTTTCTGTAAACCTTTGTGTTTTCCTCAATTTTGTCCCAACGACTAAGAAACACAGCTTGGGTCCTCCTGGTTGGCTGGCCTTCTTCATCCCCAAATCTCTTATTCTCTTAGCACATCTTTTTATTTTTTCAATCTGGCTGTGTTGGGTCTTTGTCGTGGTGAGCTGTCTTCTCTCTAGTTGTAGCACATGGGGTCTGGAACACACGGGCTCAGTAGTTGCGCTGGGCGCATTTAGTTGCCTCACGGTATGTTGAATCTTAGTTCTTCAGCCAGGGATCAAACCCGTGTCCCCTGCATTGGAAGATGTATTCTTAACCACTGGACCACCAGGGAAGTTCCTAAGCACATCTTTGAATGTTGCTTTTTAAGATCAGAGTTCATGGGTACCAAAGCCTTCTTGGGAAGGGCCTTAAACGAGAGAGGAAGCAAGGCAAGCTTTATTAGATACCTTCACAGAGTGGTTTGTGTGTTTGCCTGACTCAGTTTTATTAAAAATATGTGAGACTGATAACATTATCCACACTTTACAAAAGAAATAAAGCCTTCAAGGGATTAACTTCTAAAAGACAGGTAGGGAAAGATAGAGCAAAATTGAACTCCAAACTCTCTGTAGAACTTTGTTCTTCCAAAATGCAATATTGCTATTAAAAGTGAACTACTTTTCTAAATGGAAGCACATGGGTCATTATGAATCCCAGCACCACATTTTGTAGAGATGGACTGGACAGCCTGTGCAGAACACACAGTTGGAGCAAATAAGGTATGTGTAAGTAAGTGTAATATAGCAAAAAAATGTTACACGCCAGAAGAGGGATTCAGAGAGAATGCTTTTTGGTTCAAAGGAAGACAAGGATATTTCTGCTGGAAGAAAGTCTTTTTTATCGAGGTGACTTGGTTTTGTTTTTTAATTTTTATTGAAATATAGTCGATTTACAATGTTCTGTTAGTTTCAGGGGTATAGTAAAGTGATTCGGTGTTTTTTACGTATATTCTTCTTTGCATTTTTTCCATTATAGGTTATTGTAAGATACTGACTGTGTTTCTTTGTGCTATACAGTAGACCCTTGTTGATTATCTATTTTACATACAGTAGCGTGCATACTTTAATTCCAAACTCCTAATTTAACACTCCCCCTTCCACTTTGGTAATCATAAGTTTGTTTGTTTTCTGTGCCTGTGACTCTATTTCTGTTTTGTAAATAAGTTCATTTATATCCTTTTTTTAGATTCCACCTATAAACGAAATCATATGATATTTGTCCTCTCTGTCTGACTTACTTCACTGACATGAAAATCCCTAGGTCCATCCATGTTGCTGCAAGTGGCATATTCATTCTGTTTTACTGCTGAGTAATATTCCACTGTATATATGTTCCACATCTTCTTTTCCATTCATCTGTTGATGGACATTTAGGTTGCTTCCATGTCTTGGCTATTGAAAATAGCGCTGCTATGAACTTGGAGGTGCATGTATCTTTCTGAATTGTTTCCTCTGGCTATGTATCCAGGAGTGGAATTGCTGGATCATGTGATAACTCTATTTTTAGCTTTTTAAGGAACTTCCATACTGTTCTCCATAGTGACTGTATCGTTGAGGTAACATTTGGAGTGGACTTTAAATAATGGGTGGGATCTGGATATGTAAATATAGCAAAATGGAAAGAGTAGGAAGTAGGAAGAATATGAACAATAGCACATAGATAAGGAAGTAACTTGAAGGTATTTAATTAAAAAGGTGAACAGTTCAGTTTCACTAAGGCAAGGAATGTAATAATCAGGAAAGGAAAGTGAAATCTTGAATGACATGTTAAGGATTTGGGAATTTGATAAATACTGGGGTGCCACTGATGGATTTTGATTATAGGATTGGCATACGATGATATAGAAATAATACTAATGATAATAAATAATCACCCACAGGCCATGATACTCAGTGTTCATCTTGTGATTGTAGGTCAAGCAGGATATTTAGAGGATGACAATAGTCCCAGGGAGAAATAAATAGCTTTGACAGGGACAGTGGGAGCAGAGAGAAAAATAAGGATGAAGATGGTATAAGAACAGGTAAACACTTCCAACTTATTAGAGGCCCTGGGCGGGATTTGGAAAGAAGGTGTCTGAGATGATACCACATTTCTCTTGTGTATCATAATCAGAAACATAGAGGGCACAGAGGAGGAGCAGAGATACATTTAAAAGGAAGGATGATAAACTCATGTATAGACTGTAGAGTTTGAAGGAAAGGAAGGAATGCTAGGAGGAGACACATTTTGGGTTGCTAGGGGCATGGTGTGTGTTTAGGGAGAAGGAGTCATTAGGAATCTCAATTTGTGAGTGATCTGCAGCAAGAAGATAAATTAGTCTATGAGAGAAAATGAAATAAAACAGGAGATATTTGCTGTTGAAAGACAGAGCACACATGAAAAATCTCTATTGTATTAAGATAAGAGCAGACAGCAAAAAAGACCAAACAGAAGCAACCAGAAGGATAAGAACTTAGAGAGCTTTTCAACGAAGTCAAAAGAAGGGATATCAAGAAAGAAGAGGCGCCCAGCAGTGTCCAACACTGTGAGGAAACCCAGGGAGGTGGATAATGAGAGTTATCTCTTCCCAAATCCATGATCACTTTTGTACATGGAGAATGAAACTGTTTCGTATTTTTGACATCATCTCGTATACCTGGCATATCATTTTGTCTATCCTTATAGAATTTGAAAAGCTTTCCATTGAATCAATTTGGCTTGATTCTACTTTCAGAGTCAAAGGGTCTCTTGATATCGTTGTTTTTGGAAATGTCATTGTATTTGCAGATACCCATTATCATACATATCAGTATGTACTAACTAAAAGTGCATGGAGCCAGAATCTTAAAAATTACTATTTAAATAACACCAAATAAAACCCCAAAGTTTAATATTTTACACAGATTACACTTTCTTCTGTCCTCTTATTAGGTCTTCTATGATTGTTTTTCCCCAAACTATTTTTGAATAACATATCCATTTGTAGAATCAAAAGTGAGGTCAGAAACCTGTGGGTGTGGACCCCGGCCTCCTGCTGCTATCTCAGTACTGTGACCTGATGTTTGCTTCCCCAAAACTGAAGCTGGAGATGTAAAATAAAGACTACAAATTTTAAAAACTATTCTTCTGCCAGGAAAATGGGAATTGCTGGCACTTTCACAGCTTGTTGAAGATTTCTTGGACCTCATTTGAGACAGGTTCTGTTAAAAATATCATTGTTATAAAACACATCTTTCTCTAATTAATCATCTCTCTCTAAACATCCCATAGTCTAAAATATAGCACAACTCTTTTGCCATCCTGGTCATTATATTGCACCTTCCATCTCTGTCAATGGCAGCATCCTCCATTCACTTGCCCAGACTAGGGAGAAAGCAGGCAGTTATATTTAATCTTCTTTCTACTGCCCTCCACTGTATTCAGTCATCCAGTCAAGAAGATCTATTCAATATTCTGTCCTGATTAGCTCTTCAGTCTGTTGGGTGCTTCTCTCTTGCCTGCCACTAGTTCTGCCTCACTGTTCTTTCTGACCATATTACTTAGCATATGGTTATGTACTGGGCATTATTCAGGTACTGGAGATCAAACAATGCATAAGAAAATGTCATTCCATATCACCAAGGAGCTTCAATCTGGTGGAGAAGACGGACACGCATCAACCAATGATATTACTATTTAATTGTCAATGGGATAAATATTCTAAAGAAAAAATTCAGAGTATAAGAGGTGAAGAAAAACAGGCAGATTTCTTAAGAAAAAAGAAAAGGCCCTTAAATTGAAAAGCTGTGACTTAGAGGATGAATGAGAGTAAGACAAAATGGGGAGGAAAGCATTGAAGGTAGAGGGAATTGTGGAAGCTTTACCCTTTCAATGAGCCTTGCTTGCAAGATCTGAAACTGGAATAGTTGGACTAAAGTGAACAAGTAGGGAAGATGAATGAACCAAAGCTCCAGTTGGGTTAAAGACAAACTGTGCCAGGCCCTTCGGTATAAGGACCGTGTACTTAATCCTCAAAGCTGAAATATTTTTAAATGAAGGGGCAATTGATGTTATATTGGAAGAGATAGGGGAAGGCCCAGCCATATGTTCACCTTAGAGTCGTGTTAATGATTTTAGGTTTTATCATCAAAGTAAAGGAGAACCATTGAAGGAGGTTAATTTGGTGTGTGAATTTATCAGGTTAGCTTCTCCAATAATAGGTTCTTCCACCATTCCTACCCACTCTGCCTACTCTATCCTGTTTTGTTTTCCCTCACAGCTCCAGTTATTACCTGAATGTATGTATTTACTTGATTGTTTTGTTTCTTTTTAGATTCTTGACTTTAGGCTCTGTGAGAGCAGGGATTTGTTTTATTCACTGCTGCAACTGCAGCACTTAGAACAGTGCATGACACATGACAAAGATGTTTTATAAGTTGTTGAGTGAATGAATCAGAATCACATTGCTGTTTCAAGGTACTGTGGTTACTGTCTGAATTGAATGGAAGGGATAAGAGCTGATGGCCCGAGATGTAACAGGCAGGAAGTTGATAGATGGAGAAATAGGAGGTATATTTAGGAAGGTGCTTAGATGCAGGTGGTAAGGGAGAAGAAGCACCGAAAATTACTTCCAGATTTCTGGAAGGAGTCCCTGGTTGAATTCGAGGTTCCACTAACGGAAATGGTTGGGAAAGGAACACGGTGTCATAGTGAAGAGTACAGGGGTTCAGCCTGACGGCCTCTCTCACTGACATTATGACATTGGGCAAATGATGACCTTGGGCAAACCAATTAACTTCTACTTGCCTCAATTTCTCTGCAATGTAGGATAAGATTAGTACCTACTCTGTGCGTGCGTGTGTGCTCAGTCATGTCTGACTGTTTGCAACCCCATGAACTTCAGCCTGCCAAGCTCTGCTATCCGTGCAATTTCCCAGACAAGAATACTGGAGTGGGTTGCCATTTCCTTCTCCAAGGGATCTTCCCAACCCAGGGACTGAACCCAGGTCTCTTGAGTCTTCTGCATTGGCAGGCAGATTCTTTACCACTGAGCCACCTGGGAAGCCCCACCTATTCTGTAGGAGGCCCTATTGTGGGGATTGGATCAAAGAACATACATAAGCGATTTAGAATGGTACCTAGTATGTAAAAAAGGACTCGATAGAAGTTAGTGTGGGAAAGAGTAGGTGACAAATTAAAATGGAGAATCCATTTAGCATTGTAATTTTTGAGTTTTGGTTGCTGTGAGACATCCAAAGGGATATGCCAAGATGGTATTCATGTGAAATGAATTTAGATCCCAGAAAAGAGACCTGGGTTAGCGGTTGAAATCCGAGAGTCACCTGAATATGAGTACTAAACTCTGGGGGGCACAAATACTTTAGTGTTGGGTAAGGGAGACTGAGACGAAACCTCAAGAGAATTAGGGGAAAAGTCAGTGGCCAAATGGAGGAACAGTGACGAGCTATGTGAATACTTCCCCACTGTTTTAAGAGACATACAGCCAGACTGCTCATCCGGTCTGCTGAGGCTGCCTTGGTCTTTCTGAAGCATGAAGGCTAATCCCATCTCAGATTTCTCTGGTGCTCCAGTAGTTAAGACTCCATGCTCCCAATGCAGGGGACATGGGATTCGATCCCTCTTTGAGGGGAAGATCCCATATGCTGCATGGTCAAAAAGATTAAGCCCATCTCGTTCCCACTTAACATCTTCCAGTGACTCCCCAGGTCGTTCAGTTCTGAGTCCAGTCTCAGCCTGCCATACCAGATACTTCACATTCTGTCCAAATATACCTCTCAGGCCACTTCCTTAAGTGCATCAAATGTGCCCCATTTTCTGTTACCTGTAGGCATGACACGCATTCCGCTCCATCTGCCTCGGCTGCCCTTCCACCTGCTGTCTACAAGGCTCATCATGGCTGGACCCGCCAGTACCACCTTTCACCTACTGTGAAATTTCCTGCTTCTCCCCAGAGAGAGACCTTACCTCACCAGGCTGTGGTGTTCATTTTGTTTCTCTGAGGCCATGAGCTTCCTAAGGAAATACGGAGCCTCCTCTGCATCTTTAATACCTTGTCCAACGCTTGCCATGGTGCATACACCCAGTGTTTGTGGAAATGAATATGGTTAAAAAGTGGATCCCATTAGCTTTCCAAACTCCACATAACTAACCATTTCACATTCACTCATACAACCCAGAAAAAGTTTATTATAGGAAAGATCCATATTTAGAAATACTGTATGCAGACTAGAGTCAGATGAAAGAAAGAAAGTGTAGTCACTTAGTTGTGTCTGACTCTTTGCAATCCCATGGACTGTAGCCCACCAGGCTCCTCTGTCCATGGGATTTCCCAGGCAAGAATACTGGAGTGGGTTGCTAGTCCCTTCCCCATGGGGTCTTCCCTGACCCAAGGATCGAACCCAGGTCTCCAGATTCAGATAAACCAGGGGTGGGCTGAATTGGTTCATAACATTATTAGATGAGGTTGTATGTCCCAGAATTATTATCTAAATCTGTAAATAATATAATTTTTCTATACTTATATTTAGGAAGTGAATTCAGTTCTGAGTTTAAGATTTATCTGTCATATATATCTTTGTTTACATTGACTTAATTCTTAAGTGCTTACTTAATTCTCACACTTTTACAAGTGGTTTGAAGGTGAAAAACATAGTCTTCTAACTCATGGTCTCTGGGGTGATACAAAAGATGTGTAAACAATGAGTGGGAGAATGGAGCCTTCATATTCCGTATATTCTGTAACGGTTTAACCCTGGAAGATGAATTTCACTTTAATATTTGGCTTTGAAATTATCTATGTAAGACTGTTACTTCACTACTTTTTAGAAAACTTGGATTTTTAAAAAATGAACCAAGTAGTTATATTTGATGATCTAATTTATTTCATCTATACTTCTGAATTTATATCTTTTGCTATGGATTAGAAATGGCATCTAGAACTTTTATTGAAGACTAGAGGAAAATTATACCCCTCTTTTTTTTTTTCCAGTCTCATCATTTCAGACTTAATAAGTAAAAGTATAATGGCAAAAAAAAAAAAAAAAAAAAGTTTTATCTGCAAGACATGACAGCATCAACTATTCAGTCAAACCAGGAATTTTCCTATCCCTTCCAAAGCGACCCATTTTTGGACCCGAATGAATGAAAACATTGGTTGTTTTGGCTTTCCCTATGCTGAAACCTAGTCCAAATTCTGGGCTCAGAAGTTTCTCATCTGAGAATCATCAGATAATGATGAGTTATTATCATTATAGTGATGAGTGCTATTATGGCATTCAGGGCTTGGGGGCTGAAATGGCACATATTTGGTGGTAACACTTTGTTATTGTTAATCATGGAAGGTGATGATGAGATTACTGAAAAAAAAATTGAAGTGGTATCATAGGTTCATCAAGAAGAACTGGGTGATTCTGGTAATTGAATTTGCCCAGGTTTGTAAAGCTTTTCCCACCTATTTCATTCATATTTTAAAATAGGTGTTGCTAAGATCAAACACTAATTCCAGCTGTATCAGCGAATAGAAATACATCTTTCTTGATTCACATTTACTCTATTTTATAGGTTTCCTGATTTCTGAGAGAATGAGTTATTCAATTTCATTCTCACTTCTGAATCTTAAACTTTTTTGCTATTTTTTTTCTGTGAAATGGAAGAATAACAAATTATGCATAATCTTGCTAAGTGTTCATCGCTCAGTTGTGTCTGACTTTTTGGACTGCATAGACTGTAGCCTGCCGTGGAGGCTTCTCAAGTCCATGGAATTCTCCATGCAATAATACTGGAGTAGGTAGCCATTCCCTTCTGCAGGGGCTCTTCCTGACCCAGGTATTGAACCCTAGCCCCTGCATTATAGGCAGTTTCTTTACCATCTGAGCCACCAGGGGTTCCATAATCTTTCTAAGGGATACATACAAAATATATACTCTAAAGGAAATTATTCAAAGCAATTACTTCAAAGCAAATTATTTCAAAATAATATGCTTTCCCATAAATATCAGGATTTAAATTCATGATTTTTAAAAAGAAATGTGATTTTCCTAACTTTTACATATGTAATTAGATATGTATAACCTGTATTTAGGTCTGTGTAGTGTTTTAAAACTTTGAAATTTTTTTACATGACAATCAATTCTAAAAGATTTGTAGCAGTCTAGATACTTGGTCCAAATAGCTCCAAATTTATTTTAGAGGTAGATGAAGCATACCAACAAACCATCTAAAACTTTTGCTCTTTTGCATCTACAAAATATTATTAGTGATAGTGGGAGCCAGTTTTATCTAGAAACAATAAAAACACTGGCCTGATTGAAAAGATAGCAGGTAAAATAGGATGTTTCCAGCTAGAGTCCTGTATTATGAGGTAAAGTAAATAATTTAAAAATTGATTAGCATTGCCTAAAAAGGCAAAGTCACAGGCTGTGTGAATATGAATAGGGGAGTTGAATAGATAATGATGTGAAAAATGTGAGAATATGTATATTTAAATGCAAAAACTCATGCAAGAATCCAGCTGCTTGATCACTTACTAGATGAATTTGTTATTAATACTGTTCCCTAAACCACTAATGAGAAATGCTTTTTTTTTCTTTTTTAAAGATTTAAGATTGTGTAAATGCTTTGTACCTAACACTGATGGAAGTAATTGGTAAACTGCTTAATCAAGTCCCACTTGGAACTGAATGGGAACTGCAGGGTGGAAAATGTAGGCCGGGTAAGGAACCCAACAAGTCATCAGAATTCTCTTTACAGAAAGAAACAAAGATAGCAGTAATTAATGACCCTGACTCTGTGCCAAAAAGGCTTTCTTCTGACAACTCCAACTTAATTAAAACTTAAGACGTTTCAATGGCCTCCGAAAGCCCCTGATGGGGTGAACTCTTGCAGACGCGTGAGAAAATTTTGTAAATTAAAGGAAAAGATGTGTGTTACCACTCGGGCCATGAGTCTAATCCGTGACAGTCAAAGAATCTATTTAGCCCAAGCCTTTTCTTTTAACCGGCTCACACCTGCAGGCTTCCTGGCACTTCCTCTGCACCAGAGCAGGCCGTTTTTTGTGTTTTACGGAAGATCAGATAATAGGAACCTTGCTGTTGCTTTTGTTTTTGTGCATTGTTCATTAGCTGTGAGTGTTACAGGCACCCTTGATATGCTTGGCTTGATCCGGAGTAGAGCATCGCCTGAAAGCTTTAGGTGGTGCAACACGGGGTGAAGATGGGTTGGCGGAAAAAGTAAGATTCTTTTTCTTTCTTTTTTTTTTAATGTGAAAGTGGCTCAAATTAAAACTCACAGTTGATGGGGCAGCCTGAATGGCTGTGGCCTGCTGTTCTTAACAGCGGAATGACAAGGAACGAGGTTCTGTGCAACCGCGCAGACTGGAGACACAAGAAACACGTTGTTAAATAGCCCTTGCTCCTTTTTCTTGGTGCCATTTTTAATTCACTCGAATCAACAAGCATACGGATTCCCAGTAGGCATGGAAAAGAGGCAGACTGCAGGAAAGAAAATCGCGCAGTGATTTATTTATTAATAAATATATCAAAGACTGAAACCTTAGAAATGGCACTACTGGAATACCAATTGGAATGGATGGGTCCTCCATTTACATGAGAAAAAAGAGTTTAATTTCTCCCCCTCCCCTCTGGAAAG